>NW_027423690.1:257500-349237 GCF_048934315.1 Petromyzon marinus | reverse complement strand
AACACTCACACCCACACACCCTCACACCCACAACAGTCACCCACTTCACCCACACACTCACTCACCCACCCACACACACCCACTCACTCACCCACTCACCCACCCACTCCCCACCCACTCACCCACACACCCTCACACCCACTCACTCACTCACCCACACACCCACACACTCACCCACTTACTCACCCACCCACCCACTCACAGACCCACCCACACACTCACCCACCACACACTCACCCACCCACCCACTCACCCACACACTCACTCACCCACTCACTCACCCACACACCCACACACCCACACACTCACCCACCCACACACTCACCCACACATCCACCCACTCACCCCCCACTCACCCACCCACTCACCCACCCACCCACTCACACACACCCACCCACTCACCCACACACTCACACACTCACCCACACACTCACTCACACACTCACTCACCCACTCACTCACACACTCACTCACCACACTCACTCACTCCCACACACTCACACACTCACCCACATACTCACACACACACTCACTCACTCACCCACACACTCACCCACTCACCCACCCACTCACTCACACACTCACTCACCCACACACTCACACACTCACCCACTTACTCACACACACACTCACCCACTCATACACTCACCCACGCACCCACTTACCCACACACTCACTCACCCACTCACCCACAGACTCACTCACACACTCACTCACCCACACACTCACACACTCACCCACTTACTCACCCACTCACTCACACACTCACTCACACACTCACTCACTCACTCACCCACACACCCATACACCCACACAGTCACCCACTCACCCACACACTCACTCACCCACAAACTCATCCACCCACACACACACTCACCCACCACACACTCACCCACCCACCCACTCACCCACACACCCACACACCCACTCACCCACTTACTCACCCACCCACCCACTCACAGACCCACCCACACACTCACTCACCCAATCACTCACTCACCCACACACCCACACACCCACTCACTCACCCACTCACTCACACACTCACTCACACACTCACTCACTCACCCACACACCCACCCACCCACTCACCCACTCACCCACACACTCACTCACCCACTCACTCACTCCCCACACCCCACACACCCACACACCCACACACGCACACACTCACTCACCCACCCACTCACTCACCGACCCACTCACCCACAACTCACCCACCCACCCACACACCGACACACACAGTCACCCACTCACACACTCACCCACCCACCCACTCACCCACACACTCACTGACCCACTCACCCACACACTCACCCACCCACTCACTCACCCACACACTCACACACTCACCCACTTACTCACACACCCACACACTCACCCACCCACTCACTCACCCACTCACACACTCACTCACACACTCACTCACTCACCCACACACTCACCCCCACTCACTCACCCACACAGCCACACAGTCACCCACTCACCCACACACTCACTCACCTACAAACTCACCCACCCACACACACACTTACCCACCCACACACTCACCCACCCACTCACTCACCCACTCACCCACACACCCACACACCCACACACTCACCCACCCACACACTCACCCACCCACCCACGCACCCACACACTCACTTACCCACTCACTCACCCACACACCCACACACTCACCCACCCACACACTCACCCACACACCCACCCACTCACCCACCCACACACCCACCCACTCACCCACCCACCCACTCACCCACACACTCACACACTCACCCACTTACTCACACACTCACACACTCACCCACACACTCACTCACACACTCACTCACCCACACACTCACACACTCACCCACTTACTCACACACACACTCACCCACTCACACACTCACCCACCCACCCACTTACCCACACACTCACTCACCCACTCACCCACACTCACTCACACACTCACTCACCCACACACTAACACACTCACCCACTTACTCACCCACTCACTCACACACTCACATCACACACTCACTCACTCACCCACACACCCATACACCCACACAGTCACCCACGCACCCACACACTCACTCACCCACAAACTCACCCACCCAAACACACACTCACCCACCACACACTCACCACCCACTCACTCACCCACTCACCCACACACCCACAACCCACTCACTCAAACACTCACTCACACACACACTCACTCACCCACTTACTCACCCACCCACCCACTCACAGACCCACCCACACACTCACCCACCCACACACTCACTCACCCAATCACTCACTCACCCACACACCCACACACACACTCACTCACCCACTCACTCACACACTCACTCACACACTCACTCACCCACACACCCACACACCCACACAGTCACCCACTCACCCACACACTCACTCACCCACCCACACACACACCCACTCACCCCACCCACCCACTCACCCACACACTCACACACTCACCCACTTACTCACACACTCACACACTCACCCACACACTCACTCACACACTCACTCACCCACACACTCACACACTCACCCACTTACTCACACACACACTCACCCACTCACACACTCACCCACCCACCCACTTACCCACACACTCACTCACCCACTCACCCACACTCACTCACACACTCACTCACCCACACACTAACACACTCACCCACTTACTCACCCACTCACTCACACACTCACTCACACACTCACTCACTCACCCACACACCCATACACCCACACAGTCACCCACGCACCACACACTCACCACCCACAACCCACCCACCCAAACACACACTCACCCACCACACACTCACCCACCCACTCACTCACCCACTCACCCACACACCCACACACCCACTCACTCAAACACTCACTCACACACACACTCACTCACCCACTTACTCACCCACCCACCCACTCACAGACCCACCCACACACTCACCCACCCACACACTCACTCACCCAATCACTCACTCACCCACACACCCACACACACACTCACTCACCCACTCACTCACACACTCACTCACACACTCACTCACCCACACACCCACACACCCACACAGTCACCCACTCACCCACACACTCACTCACCCACCCACACACACACCCACTCACTCACCCACTCACCCACCCACTCACTCACCCACTCACCCACACACCCTCACACCCACTCACTCACTCACCCACACACCCACACACTCACCCACTTACTCACCCACCCACCCACTCACAGACCCACCCACACACTCACCCACCCACACACTCACCCACCCACCCACTCACCCACACACTCACTCACCCACTCACTCACCCACACACCCACACACCCACACACTCACCCACCCACACACTCACCCACACATCCACCCACTCACCCACCCACACACCCACCCACTCACCCACCCACCCACTCACCCACACACTCACACACTCACCCACACACTCACACACTCACCCACACACTCACTCACCACACACTCACTCACCCACACACTCACACACTCACTCACACACTCACTCACCCACACACTCACACACTCACCCACTTACTCACACACACACTCACTCACTCACCCACACACTCACCCACTCACCCACCCACTCACTCACACACTCACTCACCCACACACTCACACACTCACCCACTTACTCACACACACACTCACCCACTCATACACTCACCCACGCACCCACTTACCCACACACTCACTCACCCACTCACCCACAGACTCACTCACACACTCACTCACCCACACACTCACACACTCACCCACTTACTCACCCACTCACTCACACACTCACTCACACACTCACTCACTCACTCACCCACACACCCATACACCCACACAGTCACCCACCTCACCCACACACTCACTCACCCACAAACTCATCCACCCACACACACACTCACCCACCACACACTCACCCACCCACCCACTCACCCACACATCCACACACCCACTCACCCACTTACTCACCCACCCACCCACTCACAGACCCACCCACACACTCACTCACCCAATCACTCACTCACCCACACACCCACACACCCACTCACTCACCCACTCACTCACACACTCACTCACACACTCACTCACTCACCCACACACCCACCCACCCACTCACCCACTCACCCACACACTCACTCACCCACTCACTCACTCACCCACACACCCACACACCCACACACCCACACACGCACACACTCACTCACCCACCCACTCTCTCACCGACCCACTCACCCACCCACTCACCCACACACCCACACACCCACTCACTCACACACCACCCACCCTCACACTCACCCACCCACCCACTCACCCACACACTCACTCACTCACACACTCACCCACACACCCACACACTCACCCACCTACACACTCACCCACACACCCACCCACCCACACACTCACCCACCCACCACTCACCCACACACTCACTCACACACCCACACACCCACACACCCACACACTCACTCACCCACTCACTCACTCACTCACCCACACACCTACACACCCACACACTCACCCACCCACACACTCACCCACTCACCCACACACTCACTCACCCACAAACTCACCCACCACACACACCACTCACCCACCCACACACTCACCCACCCACTCACTCACCCACTCACCCACACACCCACTCACCACACACTCACTCACCCACACACTCACACACACACTCACTCACCCACACACTCACACACTCACCCACTTACTCACACACACACTCACCCACTCACCCACTCACTCACCCATCCACCCACTCACCCACACACCCACTCACTCACCCACCCACCCACACACTCACCCACCCCACTCACTCACCCACCACCCACCCACACACTCACTCACCCACACACTCACCCACCCACTCACCCACACACACACTCACCCACCCACTCACCCACCCACCCACCCACACACCCACCCACACACCCACCCACTCACCCACCCACCACCCCACCCACACACTCACCCACCCATACACTCACCCACACACCCACCCACCCACTCACTCACCCACTCACCCACACACTCACCCACCCACCCACTACCCACCACTCACTCACACACTCACCCACTCACACACTCACCCACACCCCACCCACACACCCACTCACTCACCCACACACCCACACACCCACACACTCACTCACTCACTCACCCACTCACTCACTCACCCACTCACCCACACACTCACCCACACACTCACCCACACACTCACACACTCACTCACCCACACACCCACACACCCACACACTCACCCACCCACACACTCACCCACTTACTCACTCACACACTCACCCACACACCCACCCACTCACCCACACACCCACCCACACACCCACACACTCACCCACCCACCCACACACCCACCCACACACTCACTCACCCACCCACACACCCACCCACACACTCACTCACCCACACACTCACTCACACACTCACCCACACACTCACCCACTCACACACCCACCCACACACCCACCCACACACTCACCCACTTACTCACCCACCCACACACTCACCCACCCACACACTCACACACACACTCACCCACTCACTCACACACTCACTCACCCACCCACACACACACTCACCCACCCACACACTAACCCACCCACTCACTCACCCACTCACCCACACACCTACACACCCACTCACTCACACACTCACTCACACACACACTCACTCACCCACTTACTCACCCACCCACCCACTCACCCACTCACCCACACACTCACTCACACACTCACTCACCCACACACTCACTCACCTACTTACTCACTCACTCACCCACACACCCACACACCCACACACTCACCCACCCACCCACTCACCCACCCACCCACACACCCACCCACACACCCACTCACCCATCCACCCACCCACACACCCACCCACCCACACACCCACACACCCACCCACACACCCACCCTAGTAAACAACACCCGTGTTGAATGACAGAACAGACGATGGATTATCGATGAGGGTGTCCCCTTCCACCGCCTGTCTGACTCGCCGCCTGGCCAACACCTGTTCAGTGTGACCAGGTAGCTCACACAGAGACCCATAGAGTCACCACATAGAGACCCACAGACTCACACAGAGACCCATAGACTCACATAGAGACCCATAGACTCACATGGAGACCCATAGACTCACACAGAGACCCATAGACTCACAGAGAGACCCATAGACTCACATAGAAACCCATATACTCACATAGAGACCCATAGACTCACATAGAAACCCATATACTCACATAGAGACCCATAGACTCACATAGAAACCCATATACTCACATAGAGACCCATAGACTCACATAGAAACCCACAGACTCACATAGAGACCCATAGACTCACATAGAGACCCACAGACTCACCACACAGAGACCCACAGACTCACCACACAGAAACCCACAGACTCACCACACAGAGACCCAGAGACTCATCACACAGAGACCCACAGACTCACCACACAGAGACCCACAGACTCACCACACAGAGACCCACAGACTCACTACACAGAAACCCACAGACTCACCACACAGAGAACCACAGACTCACACAGAGACCCACACACTCACTACACAGAGACCCACAGATTCACCACACAGAGACCCAGAGACTCACCACACCGAAACCCATAGACTCACCACACAGAGACCCACAGACTCACCATAGAGACCCATAGACTCACCACATAGAGACCCACAGACTCACCACACAGAGATCCTCAGACTCACCACACAGAGACCCATAGACTCACCACACAGAGACCCATATACTCACATAGAGACCCACAGACTCACCACACAGAGACCCACAGACTCACCACACAGAGACCCACAGACTCACTACACAGAGACACACAGACTCACCACACAGAGACCCACAGACTCACCACACAGAGACCCACAGACTCACCACCCAGAGACCCACAGACTCACCACCATATGCGGTCAAAGAAGAGCTTTATAGTTTCTCTGATTTACCATCTCTTGGCCTGCTTCATGAATAATTAATTAGGGGCTCAGTGGGGGCGGGGCTTGTGGACTTCGCGGCCATTGATTGGCTCGGAGCCAACCCGTGCTCTTGAATAATTAATTAGGCGAGGGAGTGTGGGTGTCGACGTGACGTCCACCTGGGGATCACCTGCCTCATGAATAATTAATTAGGCGAACTGCGGGGTGGGGCGTGGGGGGCGTGATGACGTCATGTCCACCTGTACGCCTCGCGCAGGGTACGTCACACACACACACCTGCCTCGTGTTAGTTCAGTTTGTTCATTTATTTGGTATAGCCCTGTGAGCCATTCGGCTCTTGAATCGGGTGCAACCACAACAAACTAAAAACATGAACAAGAAAAACATCTTAAAGTGACTACTTTGTGTGTGACTGCAAACAGAAAATCCAGGGGAAAAAAAACATCAAAATATTCCTGAAATAGCAGCGTACACCAACGCTGTGTACAAAAATCCCAGTGGGATGCAAGTCAAAACAACAACAACAACAACCACAAGACAACAAAGATTAAGGCCATCAGTCTAACTCAGTACTACAATAAACAAAACATGGCCAAAACCCCCCCCCAAAAAAACGTTTTCGAAATCACCAAAATAAAAGCCATAAATGCAATGTAACAGTGATCATAGGGACTGTGACCGAATTTCTAAAACAATAAACTACGTAAATAAATTATAACACCAAAATCTAGAGCCATATTTTAGGCCACTGAATTAGCGGTGGCAGCTAGGGGTGTAACAACTCCTCTAGAGCAGTTTTGAGCGAAGATCTCATAGTTAAGTGATTCAAGTTGCAGTTTATTAGCATTCCAGACCCTGGGGGCATCAATAGCAAAGGCCCTTCCTCCAGTTTTTGTACGGCAATAGGGGAATGTGTAGCTGGTAAATGAGCGAAGACCTGAGGTCAAATTTGTTCCTTGAAACAGAGAGGAGATCCAGCAGCAGGTAGTCTGCGGATTTTCTTTGTAAGTACATCGTTGAATAAATAAGATCATCTGGTGCACAAGCCTTCGAGCATTGAGAGATGTTAAGTTTGACCCAATGTAGAGATCACAGTGGTGAGTCCTATATGGGCAGTTCAATGGAAATCTTAAGGCCGAGTGATAGATGGAATCAAGCTTCTTCAGTACAGTACTTGGGGCTGATTTATACACGATATCACAGTAGTCAAGTAGAGGCACCACACAGAGACCCACAGACTCACCACATAGAGACCCACAGACTCACCACATAGAGACCCACAGACTCACCACAGAGAGACCCACAGACTCACCACACAGAGACCCACAGACTCACCATAGAGACCCATAGACTCACCACACAGAGACCCATAGACTCACCACACAGAGACCCACAGACTCACCACACAGAGAACCACAGACTCACCACACAGAGACCCACAGACTCACCACACAGAGACCCACAGACTCACCCACACAGAGACCACACAGACTCACCACACAGAGACCAATAGACTCACCACACAGAGACCCACAGACTCACCACACAGAGACCCATAGACTCACCACACAAAGACCCACAGACTCACCATAGAGACCTACAGACTCACCACACAGAGACCCACAGACTCACCACACGGAGACCCACAGACTCACCACACAGAGACCCACAGACTCACCATAGAGACCCATAGACTCACAACACAGATACCCACAGACTCACCACACAGAGACCCACAGACTCACCACACAGAGACCCATAGACTCACAACACAGATACCCACAGACTCACCACACAGAGACCCACAGACTCACCACACAGAGACCCACAGACTCACCACACAGAGACCCAGAGACTCACCACACAGAGACCCACAGACTCACCACACAGAGACCCATAGACTCACCACACAGAGACCCACAGACTCACCACACAGAGACCCACAGACTCACCACTCAGAGACCCACAGACTCACCACTCAGAGACACACAGACTCACCACACAGAGACCCACAGACTCACACAGAGACCCATAGACTCACCACACAGAGACACACAGACTCACCACTCAGAGACCCACAGACTCACCACACAGACACCCACAGACTCACCACAAAGAGACCCATAGACTCACCACTCCGAGACCCACAGACTCACCACACAGAGACCCACAGACTCACTTACACAGAGACCCACAGACTCACCACACAGAGACCCACAGACTCACCACACAGAGACCCACAGACTCACCACATAGAGACCCACAGACTCACTACACAGAGACACACAGACTCACCACACAAAGACCCATAGACTCACCACACAGAGACCCACAGACTCACAACACAGAGACCCACAGACTCACCACACAGAGACCCATAGACTCACCACACAGAGACCCACAAACTCACCACAGAGACCCATAGACTCACCACACAGAGACCCACAGACTAACCACACAGAGACCCACAGACTCACCACACAGAGACCCATAGACTCACCACATAGAGACCCACAGACTCACCACAGAGAGACCCACAGACTCACCACACAGAGACCCACAGACTCACCACATAGAGACCCACAGACTCACCACAGAGAGACCCACAGACTCACCACACAGAGACACACAGACTCACCACACAGAGACCCACAGACTCACCACCATATGCGGTCAAAGAAGAGCTTTATAGTTTCTCGGATTTACCATCTCTTGGCCAGCCTCATGAATAATTAATTACTGGCTCAGTGGGGGCGGGGCTTTCGGACTTCGCGGCCATTGATTGGCTCGGAGCCAACCCGTGCTCTTGAATAATTAATTAGGCGAGGGAGTGTGGGTGACGACGTCACGACCACCTGGGAGTCACCTGCCTCATGAATAATTAATTAGGCGAACTGCCGGGTGGGGCGTGGGTGACGTGATGACGTCATGTCCACCTGTAAGCCTCGCGCGGGGTACGTCACACACACACACCTGCCTCGTGAATAATTAATTAGGCGAACTGCCGGGGTGGGGCGTGGGGGACTTGATGACGTCATGTCCACCTGTAAGCCTCGCGCGGGGTACGTCACACACACACCTGGCTCATGAATAATTAATAATAGAGATCTGGGGGGAGGGGGTTGAAGGGGTGGATGACGTCACGGCAACCCGACCTTTCTCATGAATAATTAATTAGGCGGTCGGACGTGGGGGGGGGGGTGGCGACAGTGGGGGAGGATTTTGAGGGGGGTGTGGGGGCGGGGGGGGGGAGTGCGGGGGGCGGGTGGGGGAGTGCGGGGGGCGGGTGGGGGAGTGCGGGGGGCGGGTGGGGGAGTGCGGGGGGCGGGGCTCCCACCCCACCCCGCGTGACGTCACTTCCGCCCCGTGCTTTTTGCCGCCATTTCGCGAAGTTTGCTGCGCGCGCGGCTCGCCTCGCGCCACTTCCGCCCCCTCGCGCCGCTCCTCTCCGCGCCGTCTCCAACTGCCATGGACGGGTGAGGGCACCGCAAACTCACCGCAAACTCACCACCACCACCATAAACTCACCACTACCTCACCACACAAACTCACCACCACCACCATAAACTCACCACCACCATAAACTCACCACCACCATAAACTCACCACTACCTCACAATAAACTCACCACACAAACTCACCGCAAACTCACCACCACCACCATAAACTCACCACTACCTCACCACACAAACTCACCACCACCATAAACTCACCACTACCTCACCACACAAACTCACCACCACCATAAACTCACCATTACCTCACCACACAAACTCACCGCAAACTCACCACCACCATAAACTCACCACCACCATAAACTCACCACCACCATAAACTCACCACTACCTCACCACACAAACTCACCACACAAACTCACCACAACCTCACCACCAACTCAAACTCACCGCAAACTCACCACCACCATAAACTCACCACCATAAACTCACCACTACCTCACAATAAACTCACCACACAAACTCACCGCAAACTCACCACCACCATAAACTCACCACCACTAACTCACCACCATAAACTCACTATTACCTCACCACACAAACTCACCGCAAACTCACCACCACCATAAACTCACCACCACTAACTCACCACCATAAACTCACCATTACCTCACCACACAAACTCATCGCAAACTCACCACCACCATAAACTCACCACCACTAACTCACCACCATAAACTCACTATTACCTCACCACACAAACTCACCGCAAACTCACCACCACCATAAACTCACCACCATAAACTCACCACTACCTCAAAATAAACTCACCACACAAACTCACCACCATAAACTCACCACTACCTCACCACCACCTCACCACTACCTCACCACACAAACTCACCACCACTAACTCACCACCGCAAACTCACCACCATAAACTCACCACACAAACTCACCACCACTAACTCACCACCACCTGAAACTCACCACCACCAACTCAAACTCACCACCATCATAAACTCAAAACTCACCACCACCATAAACTCACCACCACTAACTCACCATAAACTCACCACTACCTCACCACACAAACTCACCACCACTAACTCACCACCACCAACTCAAACTCACCACCACCAACTCAAACTCACCACCACCAACTCAAACTCACCACCACCACCAACTCAAACTCACCACCACCAACTCAAACTCACCACCACCAACTCAAACTCACCACCACCAACTCAAACTCACCACCACCACCAACTCAAACTCACCACCTCAAACTCACCACTAACTCAAACTCACCACCATAAACTCAAACTCACCACACAAACTCACCACCACCACCATAAACTCACGACCACCATAAACTCAAACTCACCACCACCACCAACTCAAACTCACCACGACTACCAACTCAAACTCACCACCACCAACTCAAACTCACCACCACCAACTCAAACTCACCACCACCAACTCAAACTCACCACCACCAACTCAAACTCACCACCACCAACTCAAACTCACCACCACCACCAACTCAAACTCACCACCATAAACTCACCACCACAAACTCACCACCACCATAAACTCACCACCACCATCAACTCAAACTCACCACCACCACTAACTCACCACCACCATAAACTCACCACCATAAACTCACCACCACCACCATCAACTCAAACTCACCACCACCACTAACTCACCACCACCATAAACTCACCACCATAAACTCACCACCACCATAAACTCAAACTCACCACCACCAACTCAAACTCACCACCACCATAAACTCAAACTCACCACCACCAACTCAAACTCAACTCAAACTCACCACCACCATAAACTCAAACTCACCACCACTATAAATTCAAACTCACCACCACCATAAACTCACCACCACCATAAACTCACCACCACAAACTCAAACTCACCACCACAAACTCACCATAAACTCACCACACAAGCTCACCACAACCTCACTACAAACTCACCACCATAAACTCACCACACAAACTCACCACCACAAACTCACCACCACCATAAACTCACCACCACCAACTCACCACACAAACTCACCATAAACTCACCACCACCATAAACTCACCACCACACAAACTCACCACCACCGCTCCTCCTCACCACCATAAACTCACCACAAACTCACCGCTCCTCACCACCACAAACTCACCATAAACTCACCACAAACTCACCGCTCCTCACCACCACAAATTCACCATAAACTCACCACACAAACTCACCACGCAACCTCAACCACACCTCATCCACAAACTCACCACAAACTCACCACACTCGTCCACAAACTCACCACGCAAACTCACCACAAACTCACCGCTCCTCACCACCACGCAACCTCACCACAAACTCACCCACACCTCGTCCACACCTCACCACGCAACCTCACCACGCAAACTCACCACAACCTCACCCACACCTCATCCACAACCTCATCCACAACCTCATCCACACCTCGTCCACAAACTCACCACAAACTCACCCGCACCTCATCCACACCTCACCCAACACCTCATCCACAACCTCACCACAACCTCACCCACACCTCATCCACAACCTCACCCGCACCTCGTCCACAAACTCACCACAAATTCACCACAACCTCACCCACACCTCATCCACACCTCACCCACACCTCACCCACACCTCATCCACAAACTCACCCGCACCTCGTCCACAACCTCACCACAACCTCACCACAACCTCACCCAACACCTCATCCACAACCTCACCCACACCTCACCCAACACCTCATCCACAACCTCACCCAACACCTCATCCACAACCTCACCCAACACCTCATCCACAACCTCACCCACACCTCACCCACACCTCACCCAACACCTCATCCACAACCTCACCCAACACCTCATCCACAACCTCACCCAACACCTCACCCACACCTCACCCAACACCTCATCCACAACCTCACCCAACACCTCACCACGCAACCTCACCCACACCTCACCCAACACCTCATCCACAACCTCACCCACACCCTCACCCAACACCTCATCCACAACCTCACCCACACCTCACCCACACCTCACCCAACACCTCATCCACAACCTCACCCAACACCTCATCCACAACCTCACCCAACACCTCACCCACACCTCACCCAACACCTCATCCACAACCTCACCCAACACCTCACCACGCAACCTCACCCACACCTCACCCAACACCTCATCCACAACCTCACCCACACCCTCACCCAACACCTCATCCACAACCTCACCCACACCTCACCCACACCTCACCCAACACCTCATCCACAACCTCACCCAACACCTCATCCACAACCTCACCCAACACCTCACCCACAACCTCACCCACACCTCACCCAACACCTCATCCACAACCTCACACCCCACCTACCACACCTCATCCACAACCTCACCCACACCTCACCCAACACCTCATCCACAACCTCACCCAACACCTCATCCACAACCTCACCCAACACCTCACCCACACCTCACCCAACACCTCATCCACAACCTCACCCAACACCTCACCACGCAACCTCACCCACACCTCACCCAACACCTCATCCACAACCTCACCCACACCCTCACCCAACACCTCATCCACAACCTCACCCACACCTCACCCACACCTCACCCAACACCTCATCCACAACCTCACCCAACACCTCATCCACAACCTCACCCAACACCTCACCCACACCTCACCCAACACCTCATCCACAACCTCACCCAACACCTCACCACGCAACCTCACCCACACCTCACCCAACACCTCATCCACAACCTCACCCACACCCTCACCCAACACCTCATCCACAACCTCACCCACACCTCACCCAACACCTCATCCACAACCTCACCCAACACCTCACCACGCAACCTCACCCACACCTCACCCAACACCTCACCCACACCTCACCCGCACCTCACCCACACCTCACCCAACACCCCATCCACAACCTCACCCACACCCTCACCCAACACCTCATCCACAACCTCACCCACACCTCACCCAACACCTCATCCACAACCTCACCCAACAACTCACCACGCAACCTCACCCACACCTCACCCAACACCTCACCCACACCTCACCCGCACCTCACCCACACTCTCACCCAACACCTCATCCACAACCTCACCCACACCCTCACCCAACACCTCATCCACAACCTCACCCACACCTCACCCACACCTCACCCAACACCTCACCCACACCTCACCCGCACCTCACCCACACCCTCACCCAACACCGCATCCACAACCTCACCCACACCCTCACCCAACACCTCATCCACAACCTCACCCACACCTCATCCACAACCTCACCACGCAACCTCACCCACACCTCATCCACAACCTCACCCACACCTCATCCACAACCTCACCACGCAACCTCACCCACACCTCACCCAACACCTCACCCACAACCTCACCCACACCTCACCCACACCTCACCCACACCTCATCCACAACCTCACCCGCACCTCATCCACAACCTCACCACGCAACCTCATCCAACACCTCATCCACAACCTCACCCACAACCTCACCCACACCTCACCCACACCTCACCCAACACCTCACCCACAACCTCACCCAACACCTCACCCACACCTCACCCAACACCTCACCCAACACCTCACCCAACACCTCACCCACAACCTCACCCACACCCTCACCCAACACCTCACCCAACACCTCACCCACAACCTCACCCACACCCTCACCCAACACCTCATCCACAACCTCACCCGCACCTCGTCCACCTCGTATCTCGTCCATTGCCCAACGTGGCCTCGATATGTTGGCTCCCCTGAGGGAATTCTAGATTTAAAGCTTTCGTGACTGCTAGGATCCGTACTCTTTGGGTCTGTTGGGTAAAGTCACCACGTAGTAGGTAAAAAATAAAACGACAACAACAACAAAATTAAGTTGTGTCCACACTTCGCGTTCGCCTTCGCCACGACTCCTAGAGCGCCTTCTCGCTGGCGACTTTTATCTTTCTCCTCGTCCGAGAGGTCCCCTCAGACCCCCCATCATCATCACCATCATCATCACCATCATCATCACCATCATCATCACCATCATCATCACCATCATCACCATCATCATCCCCTCCGACCCCCCATCATCACCATCATCAGCACCATCATCATCATCCCCATCATCATCCCCTCAGACCCCCATCATCATCACCATCATCATCACCATCATCACCATCATCATCACCATCATCACCAGCATCATCACCATCATCACCATCATCATCACCATCATCATCCCCTCAGACCCCCCATCATCATCATCACCATCATCACCATCATCATCATCACCATCATCACCATCATCATCACCATCATCATCACCATCATCATCACCATCATCATCATCACCATCATCACCATCATCATCACCATCATCATCATCACCATCATCATCATCACCATCATCACCATCATCATCATCACCATCATCATCATCACCATCATCATCACCATCATCACCATCATCATCATCCCCTCAGGCCCCCCCCCCCCATCATCATCCCCACTGTCCACTTCTCTGAGGCGATGGTGATGATGATGGTGATGATGGTGGTGATGGTGATGATGGTGGTGGTGATGGTGGTGATGATGGTGGTGGTGGTGATGATGATGATGGTGTTGATGGTGGTGGTGGTAGTGGTGGTGATGGTGGTGATGATGATGATGATGGTGGTGGTGATGGTGGTGGTGATGATGGTGGTGATGATGGTGGTGATGGTGGTGGTGGTGGTGATGGTGGTGATGGTGGTGATGGTGATGGTGGTGATGGTGGTGATGGTGGTGGTGATGGTGGTGGTGGTGATGGTGGATGATGGTGATGATGATGATGGTGATGATGGTGGTGGTGATGATGATGGTGATGATGATGGTGATGATGATGGTGTTAGTGGTGGTGATGGTGGTGGTGATGGTGGTGGTGATGGTGGTGGTGGTGATGGTGGTGATGGTGGTGGATGATGGTGATGATGATGGTGGTGATGATGGTGATGATGGTGGTGGTGATGATGGTGTTAGTGGTGGTGGATGATGATGGTGATGATGGTGGTGGGGATGATGGTGTTAGTGGTGGTGATGGTGATGATGGTGGTGGTGATGGTGGTGGATGATGATGGTGATGATGGTGGTGGTGATGATGGTGTTAGTGGTGGTGGAATGATGATGTTGATGATGATGGTGATGATGATGGTGGTGATGATGGTGGTGATGATGGTGGTGATGATGGTGATGATGGTGGTGGTGATGGTGGTGGATGATGATGGTGATGATGGTGGTGGTGATGATGGTGTTAGTGGTGGTGGATGATGATGTTGATGATGATGGTGATGATGATGGTGTTAGTGGTGGTGATGGTGGTGGTGGATGATGATGGTGATGATGGTGGTGGTGATGGTGGTGGTGATGATGGTGGTGATGATGGTGGTGATGATGGTGATGATGGTGGTGGTGATGGTGGTGGTGATGATGGTGGTGATGATGATGGTGTTAGTGGTGGTGATGGTGGTGGTGGATGATGATGGTGATGATGATGATGGTGATGATGGTGGTGGTGATGGTGGTGGATGATCTCTCTTTGTGTTTTTTGTGTTTAACAAAAAAGTTTCTCTCGCCACGTGGAGTCGATAAAGTTTCCTCTTGTTCGTTGTTGTTGATGTTGTTGTCGTTGTTATTGTTGTCGTTGTTGTTGATGTTGTTATTGTTGTCGTTGTTGTTGTCGTCGTTGTTGTTGTCGTTGTTGTGGTGTCCGCGTTAGAAGTCTGAGAAGTTAAATATAAAACTAAATTGGTGGGACGGTACAAAAGGGAAACTTTAAAAAACTACAAATCGCCTCAGGAATGTTTATAAAATAAATAAATAAAACACGCTTGGCGATAAGTTGCTGTGGTGATGGTAATAGTGGTGGTGATGGTAATAGTGGTGGTGATGGTAATAGTGGTGGTGATGGTAATAGTGGTGGTGATGGTTATAGTGGTGGTGATGGTAATAGTGATGGTTATAGTGGTGGTGATGGTAATAGTGGTGGTAATAGTGGTGGTGATGGTTATAGTGGTGGTAATAGTGGTGATGGTTATAGTGGTGGTGATGGTGATGGTAATAGTGGTGATGGTTATAGTGGTGGTGATGGTGATGGTAATAGTGGTGATGATGGTAATAGTGGTGATGGTAATAGTGATGGTAATAGTGGTGGTGATGGTTATAGTGGTGGTGATAGTGGTGGTGATGGTTATAGTGGTGGTGATGGTTATAGTGGTGGTGATGGTTATAGTGGTGGTAATAGTGGTGATGGTAATAGTGGTGGTGATGGTTTAGTGATGGTTTATTGTGGTGGTGATGGTAATAGTGGTGGTGATGGTTATAGTGGTGGTAATAGTGGTGATGGTAATAGTGGTGGTGATGGTTTAGTGATGGTTTATTGTGGTGGTGATGGTAATAGTGGTGGTAATAGTGGTGGTGATGGTTATAGTGGTGGTGATGGTTATAGTGGTGGTGATGGTGATGGTAATAGTGGTGATGGTTATAGTGGTGGTAATAGTGGTGGTGATGGTTATAGTGGTGGTCATAGTGGTGGTGATGGTAATAGTGGTGGTAATAGTGGTGGTGATGGTAATAGTGGTGGTGATGGTTATAGTGGTGGTGATGGTTATAGTGGTGGTAATAGTGGTGGTGATGGTTTAGTGATGGTTTATTGTGGTGGTGATGGTAATAGTGGTGGTAATAGTGGTGGTGATGGTTATAGTGGTGGTGATGGTTATAGTGGTGGTAATAGTGGTGATGGTTAGTGGTGGTAATAGTGGTGATGGTAATAGTGGTGATGGTTATAGTGGTGTTGATGGTTATAGTGGTGTTGATGGTAATAGTGGTGGTGATGGTAATAGTGGTGGTGATGGTAACACGGTGGTGATGGTAATAGTGGTGATGGTTATAGTGGTGTTGATGGTTATAGTGGTGTTGATGGTAATAGTGGTGGTGATGGTAATAGTGGTGGTGATGGTAATAGTGGTGGTGATGGTAATAGTGGTGGTGATGGTTATAGTGGTGGTGATGGTAATAGTGGTGATGGTTTGTGATGGTAATAGTGGTGGTGATGGTAATAGTGGTGATGGTAATAGTGATGGTTAGTGATGGTAATAGTGGTGGTGGTGGTGATGGTAATAGTGGTGGTGATGGTAATAGTGGTGGTGATGGTAATAGTGGTGGTGATGGTAATAGTGGTGATGGTTATAGTGGTGGTGGTGATGGTAATAGTGGTGATGGTTAGTGATGGTTATTGTGGTGGTGGTGGTGATGGTAATAGTGGTGGTGATGGTTGGTGATGGTTATAGTGGTGTTGATGGTTAGTGATGGGTTATAGTGGTGGTGATGGTAACAGTGGTGGTGATGGTAATAGTGGTGATGGTTTGTGATGGTAATAGTGGTGATGATGGTAATAGTGGTGGTGATGGTAATAGTGATGGTGATGGTAATAGTGGTGATGGTTAGTGATGGGTTATAGTGGTTGTGATTGTAATAGTGGTGATGGTTAGTGATGGTTATAGTGGTAATGGTAATAGTTGTGATGGTTAGTAATGGTTATAGTGGTGGTGGTGATGGTAATAGTGGTGGTAATGGTAATAGTGGTGATGGTTAGTGATGGTTATAGTGGTTGTGATTGTAATAGTGGTGATGGTTAGTGATGGTTATAGTGGTAATGGTAATAGTGGTGATGGTTAGTAATGGTTATAGTGGTGGTGGTGATGGTAATAGTGGTGGTAATGGTAATAGTGGTGATGGTTAGTGATGGTTATAGTGGTGGTGGTGATGGTAATAGTGGTGGTCGTTATCGTGGTGATGGTTAGTGATGGTTATAGTGGTGATGGTTAGTGATGGTTATAGTGGTTGTGATGGTAATAGTGGTGATGGTTTGTGATGGTTATAGTGGTGGTGATGGTTATCGTGGTGATGGTTATAGTGATGGTTATAGTGGTTGTGATGGTAATAGTGGTGATGGTTTGTGATGGTTATAGTGGTGGTGATGGTTATCGTGGTGATGGTTAGTGATGGTTATAGTGGTTGTGATGGTAATAGTGGTGGTGATGGTTTGTGATGGTTATAGTGGTGGTGGTAATAGTGGTGATGGTTAGTGATGGTTATAGTGGTGGTGGTGATGGTAATAGTGGTGATGGTTAGTGATGGTAATGGTTATCGTGGTGATGGTTTGTGATGGTTATAGTGGTGGTGATGGTAATAGTGGTGATGGTTTGTGATGGTAATAGTGGTGATGGTAATAGTGGTGATGGTAATAGTGGTGATGGTTAGTGATGGTTATAGTGGTGGTGGTGATGGTAATAGTGGTGATGGTTAGTGATGGGTTATAGTGGTGGTGGTGATGGTTATAGTGGTGATGGTTAGTGATGGGTTATAGTGGTTGTGATTGTAATAGTGGTGATGGTTAGTGATGGGTTATAGTGGTTGTGATTGTAATAGTGGTGATGGTTAGTGATGGTAATAGTGGTAATGGTAATAGTGGTGGTGATGGTTAGTAATGGTTATAGTGGTGGTGATGGTTATAGTGGTGATGGTTAGTGATGGTTATAGTGGTGTTGATGGTAATAGTGGTGGTCATAAACGTGATGGTTATAGTGGTGGTGGTGTGGTGATTGATTAGTGATAGTGCTGTTTGTGATGGTTAGTGGTGGTAGTGTGGTGATGGTTGTGGTGGTAATAATCATGGTTGATGGTGGTGATGGGAACACGTGCTGATGGTAAAAGTATGAATGGTAATGTAATCGGTAGTGATGGTAATGTTACTGGTAGTGATGGTAATGGTCGTGATGGTATTTTTAGTAATGGTGGTAATGGTGATGGTAGTGATGGAAATGGTGGTGGTAAAGTTAGTAATGGTTGTGATGGTAATGGTGATGTTAATAATGATGGTGATGTACCCGTGTAAGAACAGCGATTAAAGTTGGACAATAATAGTCTCCGAAGGAGTTTAAAGTTTTGACGCGACATTCGTTCGCGGTATTAGTCAAATTAGTTGTTAATGGAGTATAAATTATGTAAGTTAATCTGATGGTTGAACTAATTAGAGACACGTGGTGATGGTGGGTGGTGGTGTTACTGGTGATGATGATGGTGATGATGATGATGGTGGTGGTGGTGGTGGTGATGATGGTGGTGATGGTGGTGGTGGTGATGATGGTGGTGGTGGTGATGATGTTGATGATGGTGGTGATGATGGTGATGATGGTGGTGGTGATGATGATGATGGTGATGATGATGGTGGTGGTGGTGATGATGGTGATGATGATGGTGGTGGTGGTGGTGATGATTGTGGTGGTGATGATGATGGTGGTGATGATGATGATGGTGGTGATGAAGATGGTGGTGGTGATGATGGTGATGATGGTGGTGATGAAGATGATGATAGTGGTGGTGATGGTTTTCTGAGGTGGGAGTGGTGGTGCGTTGGTTAGCGCTACGCTGCGCCACGAACCCGGCAAGTGATAGCGATGATCTGAACCGGTCCTGGGAATCCCCTAGGTCGACTCGGCCTCAAATGAGTTACCTGGTGTCGCTGTGGTGGTGGTGTAGGCAGTGAACATCGTGGCTGGGCGTGCCCCCTCCGTGTTTATCCACAGTGCCCGGCAGCCTTAATAGGTGCTCGCTAACAGCACTTGCCCCTTGCAGTCTGTTGCAGGCTACACGGGGGATCTTTGTCTCTGGTGATGGCTTGCTCGGCCTGGTCTAGGACCCACCTTGCCACGAGGTTGAACATTCACCTCCAACTATCTTAACTCGCGAAGCTAAAATAATTGATACATCTTCAACCAATACTGTACATAACAGCCATATTTCACCACGCTGGTCAATGGAGGGATTTCCTAGGCCGCTTAACTCTGCTGCTACTAACTTGGCTAGTGAGATGTTGACTACCTCGCCTGGTACACAGGAGGTCGTGGGTTCGATCCCTGGACCCTGTGAGATGTTGACTACCTCGCCTGGTACACAGGAGGTCGTGGGTTCGATCCCTGGACCCTGTGAGATGTTGACTACCTCGCCTGGTACACAGGAGGTCGTGGGTTCGATCCCTGGACCCTGTGAGATGTTGACTACCTCGCCTGGTACACAGGAGGTCGTGGGTTCTATCCCTGGACCCTGTGAGATGTTGACTACCTCGCCTGGTAGACAGGAGGTCGTGGGTTCGATCCCTGGACACTGTGAGATGTTGACTACCTCGCCTAGTACACAGGAGGTCGTGAGTTCTATCCCTGGACCCTGTGAGATGTTGACTACCTCGTCTGGTACACAGGAGGTCGTGGGTTCGATCCCTGGACCCTGTGAGATGTTGACTACCTCGCCTGGTACACAGGAGGTCGTGGGTTCTATCCCTGGACCCTGTGAGATGTTGACTACCTCGCCTAGTACACAGGAGGTCGTGAGTTCTATCCCTGGACCCTGTGAGATGTTGACTACCTTGTCTGGTACACAGGAGGTTGTGGGTTCGATCCCTGGACCCTGTGAGATGTTGACTACCTCGCCTGGTACACAGGAGGTCGTGGGTTCTATCCCTGGACCCTGTGAGATGTTGACTACCTCGCCTGGTAGACAGGAGGTCGTGGGTTCGATCCCTGGACACTGTGAGATGTTGACTACCTCGCCTAGTACACAGGAGGTCGTGAGTTCTATCCCTGGACCCTGTGAGATGTTGACTACCTCGTCTGGTACACAGGAGGTCGTGGGTTCGATCCCTGGACCCTGTGAGATGTTGACTACCTCGCCTGGTACACAGGAGGTCGTGGGTTCTATCCCTGGACCCTGTGAGATGTTGACTACCTCGCCTAGTACACAGGAGGTCGTGAGTTCTATCCCTGGACCCTGTGAGATGTTGACTACCTTGTCTGGTACACAGGAGGTCGTGGGTTCGATCCCTGGACCCTGTGAGATGTTGACTACCTCGCCTGGTACACAGGAGGTCGTGGGTTCTATCCCTGGACCCTGTGAGATGTTGACTACCTCGCCTGGTAGACAGGAGGTCGTGGGTTCGATCCCTGGACACTGTGAGATGTTGACTACCTCGCCTAGTACACAGGAGGTCGTGAGTTCTATCCCTGGACCCTGTGAGATGTTGACTACCTCGCCTGGTAGACAGGAGGTCGTGGGTTCGATCCCTGGACACTGTGAGATGTTGACTACCTCGCCTAGTACACAGGAGGTCGTGAGTTCTATCCCTGGACCCTGTGAGATGTTGACTACCTCGCCTGGTACACAGGAGGTCGTGGGTTCTATCCCTGGACCCTGTGAGATGTTGACTACCTCGCCTGGTACACAGGAGGTCGTGGGTTCGATCCCTGGACCCTGTGAGATGTTGACTACCTCGCCTGGTACACAGGAGGTCGTGAGTTGGATCACTGGACCCTGTGAGATGTTGACTACCTCGCCTGGTACACAGGAGGTCGTGGGTTCTATCCCTGGACCCTGTGAGATGTTGACTACCTCGCCTGGTACCCAGGAGGTCGTGGGTTCTATCTCAGCGTCACGGTGCGTGTGGAGTGATGTGGCCTGCCGCTGCTGCTGCTGTAAGTTTCCTCACAGCGCTGCTGGTGATGGTGGTGATATCAGCCACGTGGTAGAGCTGCTGGCAGCCCTGATAAAGAGCTCCACAGCAGCTCTGTGGGGGCCTCCTTACAGCTGGGAACATCAATAAGTGTGTGAGCGTGTGAACGTGTGATTGTGTGTGTGAGTGTGTGTGTGAGTGTGTGGGTGAGTGTGAGCGTGTGGGTGTGTGTGAGCGTGTGGGTGTGTGAGTGAGTGAGTGTGTGGGTGAGCGTGTGTGTGAGTGAGTGTGTGGGTGAGTGTGTGAGCGAGTGAGTGAGTGTGTGAGTGGGTGAGTGTGTGGGTGAGTGAGTGGGTGAGCGTGTGACTGTGTGGGTGTGTGAGTGAGCGTGTGAGTGTGTGGGTGTGTGAGTGAGTGTGTGAGTGAGTGGGTGAGTGTGTGAGTGGGTGAGTGTGTGGGTGAGTGTGTGAGTGGGTGAGTGTGTGGGTGAGCGAGTGTGTGTGTGAGTGAGTGGGTGAGTGTGTGAGTGGGTGAGTGTGTGGGTGAGTGAGTGGGTGAGTGAGTGGGTGAGTGAGTGGGTGAGTGAGTGTGTGGGTGAGTGGGTGAGTGTGAGTGAGTGTGTGAGTGAGTGTGTGAGTGAGTGTGTGTGTGAGTGAGTGTGTGGGTGAGTGTGTGAGTGTGAGTGAGCGAGTGTGTGGGTGAGTGTGTGAGTGTGAGTGAGCGAGTGTGTGTGTGAGTGTGTGAGTGAGTGAATGAGTGTGTGAGTGTGTGGGTGAGCGAGCGTGTGAGTGAGCGAGTGTGTGACAGCGTGTGTGAGTGACCAAGTGAGTGTGTGACCGCGTGTGTATGTAGGTGAGTGTGTGGGTGAGTGACCGCGTGTGTGAGTGGGTGGGTGAGTGAGTGGGTGAGTGAGTGGGTGAGTGAGTGGGTGAGTGAGTGGGTGAGTGAGTGGGTGAGTGAGTGAGTGGGTGGGTGAGTGTGTAGGTGTGTGGGTGGGTGAGTGTGTAGGTGAGTATGTGGGTGAGTGTGTGAGTAACCGAGTGCGTGTGTGACCGCGTGTGTGACCGTGTGTATGATTGAGTGGGTGAGTGTGTGGGTGAGTGTTTGAGTGAGTGTGTGAGTGTGTGGGTAAGTGTGTGGGTGAGTGGGTGGGTGAGTGTGTGGGTGAGTGTGTGGGTGAGTGAGTGAGTGTGTGAGTGAGTGGTGAGTGGTGAGTGTGAGTGGTGAGTGAGTGTGTGGATGAGTGTGTGTGCGTGAGTGTGAGTGGTGAGTGAGTGAGTGTGTGGGTGAATGAGTGTGAGTGGGTGAGTGGGTGTGTGGGTGAGTGTGTGAGTGAGTGAGTGCGTGATTGTTTAGAGTATTCCGCTGCTGGTATACATTTCCACACAGATGATGATGATATCAGCCACGTGGTAGAGCTGGCCTATCACACTTCGCGTGTGATAGGCCAGCTCGCTTCGTGACAAAGACCCCCAGCCAGCAGCTCAGTGGGGCATTACACCTGAGTAGCATGAATAAGTGAGTGGGTGTGTGAGTGAGTGGGTGTATGAGTGGGTGTGTGAGTAACATGCATAAGTGAGTGGGTGTGTGAGTAATATAAATAAGTGAGTGGGTGTGTGAGTAACATGAATAAGTTAGTGAGCGAGTGTGTGTGTGAGTGTGTGAGTGTGTGGGTGAGCGAGCGAGTGTGTGACCGCGTATGTGAGTGACCAAGTGAATGTGTGACCGTGTGGGTGAGTGTGTAGGTAAGTGTATAGGTGAGTGTGTGACCGCGTGTGTGCGTGACCAAGTGGGTGTGTGACCGCGTGTGTATGTAGGTGAGTGTGTGGGTGAGTGAGTGACCGCGTGTGTGGGTGGGTGGGTGTGTGACCACGTGTGTGACCGCGTGTATGAGTGAGTGGGTGTGTGAGTGAGTGTGTGGGTGAGTGTGTGAGTGAGTGTGTGGGTGAGTGAGCGAGCGTGTGAGTGAGTGTGTGGGTGTGTGTGTGAGTGTGTGAGTGTGTGGATGTGTGGGTGAGTGAGTGAGTGTGTGGGTGAGCGTGTGAGTGAGTGAGTGGGTGAGTGTGTGGGTGAGCGAGCGTGTGAGTGAGTGGGTGAGTGGATGTGTGAGTGAGTGGGTGAGTGAGTGAGTGTGTGGGTGAGTGGGTGAGTGTGTGGTTGAGTGAGTGTGTGGATGAGTGAGTGCGAGTGGGTGAGTGAGTGCGTGGGTGAGTGCGTGGGTGAGTGGGTGAGTGGGTGGGTGGGTGAGTAGGTGGGTGTGTGAGTGGGTGGGTGTACGAGTGGGTGGGTGTGTGGGGGGTGAGTAGGTGGGTGTGTGAGTGGCTGGTTCATGTAGCCCGCATGCCCAGCCACCGCATGCCGAAACAGCTTTTGTTCGGCCGGATCGAGGGGGCTAAGCGGGCGCGGCACGGGCTAGAGAAGAGATGGAGTGATGTGGTACAGGAGGACGTGGAGCTGAGTGGACTTGCCGATGACCGGTACCAGCGGTGTCAAGATCGGCCTCTGTGGAGGGGGAGGCTCGTGAAGGACGCTGCTACTGGGCAGTGCCAGGCTAGGTGCACTGTGAGGTTATTGGGCAGTCGGAGGCAGTCGCCCTCCAACAACAACGGAGGGCGGAGGAGCGACGCTCACAACATCGAGCAGAGCGCCGGGTGGCTAAAGCACAGCAGGTTGGCACAGTAGGGGGCACAGGTGGTGCATCAGCCAGTCATCTCAGTCGACCCGTGGCACCTGCTGGGTCTGCCCTGAGACCTCCTGCACCTAGCCTGGCACAGGCGCCGTGATGACATCACCACCACTTAGTGGCGGTTGTTGTTTGTGTGTGTTGTGAGTGGGTGGGTATGCGAGGTAAATTGTGTGAGAATGAGTATGTGGGTGTCTGTGTTTGTGTGTGAGGCGAGTGTGTGGGTGGGTGACTGTGTAGATGGGTGGGTGTGTAGGTGGGTGGATAGGTAAGTAGGTAGGTGGGTGGTTGGTGGGTGGGTGGTTGGTGGGTGGGTGGTTGGTTGGTGGGTGGGTGGTTGATGAGTGGGTTGATGAGTGGGTTGATGAGTGGGTTGGTGAGTGGGTTGGTGAGTGGGTTGGTGGGTGGGTGAGTGGGTGCGTTGGTGAGTGGGTGGGTTGGTGAGTGGGTGGTTGGTGAGTGAGTTGGTGAGTGGGTTGGTGAGTGGGTGGGTGAGTCGGTGGGTGGGTGAGTCGGTGGGTGGGTGAGTCGGTGGGTGAGCGGGTGGGTGAGTGGGTGGGTTGGTGGGTGGGTTGGTGAGTGGGTGGGTTGGTGAGTGGGTTGGTGAGTGGGTGAGCGGGTGGGTGAGTGGGTGAGTGGGTTGGTTGGTGGGTGTGTTGATGATGGTATCAGCCACGTGGTTGAGCTGCTATCACTCCGTGCGATAGGCCAACTCGCTTGTCTGAACAAAGACCTACACAGCAACTCAGTGGGACCTTAAACCTGGTCACATGACCATTGTTTAGTTCTAGCGTGGGTCTCTGTGGGGTCTCTGGGGTCTCTATGGGTCTCACGAGTTACCTGGGGCTGGAGTGAGGAGTAAACATCGCCAGTAAAACTAAACTCGGTGTTTGTTTTTCCCACAGAGACCCATAGACACCCACAGAGACCCACAGAGACCCACAGAGACCCAGACCCATAGAGACCCATACCCATAGAGACCCATAGAGACCCATAGACACCCACAGAGACCCATAGACACCCACAGAGACCCACAGACACCCACAGACACCCACAGAGACCCATAGACACCCACAGAGACCCACAGAGACCCACAGAGACCCAGACCCATAGAGACCCATACCCATAGACACCCACAGACACCCACAGACACCCACAGAGACCCACAGAGACCCACAGACACCCACAGAGACCCATAGACACCCACAGAGACCCACAGAGACCCACAGAGACCCACAGACACCCACAGACACCCACAGACACCCACAGAGACCCATAGACACCCACAGAGACCCATAGACACCCACAGAGACCCATAGACACCCACAGAGACCCACAGAGACCCACAGAGACCCAGACCCATAGAGACCCATACCCATAGACACCCACAGACACCCACAGAGACCCATAGAGACCCACAGAGACCCACAGACACCCACAGACACCCACAGACACCCACAGAGACCCACAGACACCCACAGACACCCACAGAGACCCATAGAGACCCACAGAGACCCACAGACACCCACAGACACCCACAGACACCCACAGAGACCCACAGACACCCACAGACACCCACAGAGACCCATAGAGACCCACAGAGACCCACAGACACCCACAGACACCCACAGACACCCACAGAGACCCACAGACACCCACAGAGACCCACAGAGACCCACAGACACCCACAGACACCCACAGAGACCCATAGAGACCCACAGAGACCCACAGACACCCACAGACACCCACAGAGACCCATAGACACCCACAGAGACCCACAGAGACCCACAGACACCCACAGACACCCACAGAGACCCATAGACACCCACAGAGACCCACAGAGACCCACAGACACCCACAGACACCCACAGAGACCCATACCCATAGACACCCATAGACACCCACAGACACCCATAGAGACCCATACCGCTAGAGACCCATACCCATAGAGACCCACAGAGACCCACCAACACTCTCTCACTCTCTCACAATCCTCCCCCTCCCTCCTTCCCCTCCCTCCCTCTCGCCCCCTTCTCGCCGTGCTGCTCACTAAGCCCCCTCCCTCTCCCGTGTTTGGCTGTGCCTCGACCTGGAGACACACAAAGAGAAGTCCTCCACCTGACTCCCACCACCATCACCATCACTACCATCATCACCATCACTACCATCATCACCACCATCACCACCACCATCACTACCATCACTACCATCATCACCATCACTACCATCATCACCACCATCACCACCACCATCACCACCATCACTACCATCACCACCACTACCACCATCACCACCATCATCACCACCATCATCACCACCACCATCACCACCATCACCATCACTACCATCATCACCACCATCACTACCATCATCACCACCATCACTACCATCACCACCACTACCACCATCACCACCATCACCACCACTACCACCACCATCACCGCCACCATGAGTCTATGGGGTGTGGTGAGTCTGTGGGTCCCTGTGTGGTGAGTCTATGGGTCTGTGTGGTTAGTCTATGGGTACTCTGTGTGATTATGGGTCTGTTTGATGTGTGGTGAGTCTGTGGGTCTCTATAAAGAGACCCCTAGACTCAGTGTGGTGAGTCTGTGGGTCTTTGTGTGATGAGTCTGTGGGCCTTCGTGTGGTGAGTCTGTGGGTCTCTGTGTGATGAGTCTGTGGGTCTTCGTGTGGTGAGTCTGTGGGTCTTCGTGTGGTGAGTCTGTGGGTCTCTGTGTGGTGAGTCTGTGGGTCTTTGTGTGATGAGTCTGTGGGTCTTCGTGTGGTGAGTCTGTGGGTCTCTGTGTGATGAGTCTGTGGGTCTTCGTGTGGTGAGTCTGTGGGTCTCTGTGTGGTGAGTCTGTGGGTCTTCGTGTGGTGAGTCTGTGGGTCTTTGTGTGATGAGTCTGTGGGTCTCTGTGTGGTGAGTCTGTGGGTCTCTGTGTGATGAGTCTGTGGGTCTTCGTGTGGTGAGTCTGTGGGTCTTCGTGTGGTGAGTCTGTGGGTCTTCGTGTGGTGAGTCTGTGGGTCTTTGTGTGATGAGTCTGTGGGTCTTCGTGTGGTGAGTCTGTGGGTCTCTGTGTGGTGAGTCTGTGGGTCTCTGTGTGGTGAGTCTGTGGGTCTTTGTGTGATGAGTCTGTGGGTCTTCGTGTGGTGAGTCTGTGGGTCTCTGTGTGGTGAGTCTGTGGGTCTCTGTGTGGTGAGTCTGTGGGTCTTTGTGTGGTGAGTCTGTGGGTCTTCGTGTGGTGAGTCTGTGGGTCTCTGTGTGGTGAGTCTGTGGGTCTCTGTGTGGTGAGTCTGTGGGTCTTTGTGTGATGAGTCTGTGGGTCTTCGTGTGGTGAGTCTGTGGGTCTCTGTGTGGTGAGTCTGTGGGTCTCTGTGTGGTGAGTCTGTGGGTCTTTGTGTGATGAGTCTGTGGGTCTCTGTGTGATGAGTCTGTGGGTCTTTGTGTGGTGAGTCTGTGGATCTTTGTGGTAAGTCTGTGGATCTCTATGTGAGGAGTCTATGGGTCTCTATGAATAGAGACCCATAGACTCAGTGTGGTGAGTCCGTGGGTCTGTGTGGTTAGTCTATGGGTCTCTGTGATTATGGGTCTTTGTGTGAGGAGTCTATGGGTCACTGTGTGGTGAGTTTGTGGGTCTCTGTGTGGTGAGTCTGTGGGTCTCTATGAATAGACCCATAGACTCAGTGCGGTGAGTCCGTGCGTGGGTCTCTGCGAGTCATCGCGATCATCACTCAACCCCTCTTTGGAACCCCTCTCTCCCTCTGCCCACGCTCTGCGGAAGGCCCGTTGCCTGAAACAACGTCGCCCATTGTATCGCGTAGCCCTTTTTCCTTTGAAGGGCAGACACGCAGGCACACACGCGGGCAAGCTGTGGTTTCTACTCAGGAATGTGAGGGCCTTACTGCCTTGTGCTTATTATGCTGTCAGAAAAAACAAATCTGCTAAGGCAGCAACATCATCACCATCGTGACTCCATCATCGTCACCACCACCATCATCATCATCGTAACCATCATTCCCATCACCATCATCACTACCAGTAACATTAGCACCATCTTCGTTGGTTCTTTCGGTAAAGTCACTACGTAGAATGAGAACAAAATAATAAATTGATCAAATACAATAACACAATATTTTATCAATGTATTATTTTGTTCTCATTCTACGTGACTTTACCGAAAGAACCAAAGAAGATGAATCATTGCAGTCACGAAAGCTTTAAATTGAAAATTAGCACCATCATCACCACCATCATCACCACCACCACCATCACCACCACCATCACCACCACCATCACCACCATCACCACCACCACCATCACCACCATCATCACCATCTCCACCATCACCACCACCATCACCACCATCACCGCCACAACCACCATCACCACCATCGCCACCATCACCGCCACCATCACCGCCCCCATCACCACCATCACCACCACCACTACCACCATCACCACCATCACCACCATCACGACCACCATCACCACGATCACCACCAACACCACCACCACCACTACCACCATCACCACCACCATCACCACCATCACCACCACCACCATCACCACCACCATCACCACCATCATCACCACCACCACCATCACCACCATCACCATCACCACCACCATCACCACCACCACCATCACCGCCACCACCACCACCATCACCACCACCACCATCACCACCACCATCACCGCCATCACCGCCACCACCATCACCGCCACCACCATCACCAGCACCATCACCACCACCACCATCACCACCATCACCGCCACCACCACCACCACCATCACCACCATCACCACCACCATCATCACCATCACCACCATCACCACCACCACCATCACCACCATCACCACTACCACCACCATCACCATCACCGTCACCAGACGGCCTGTTGTAGCCTCTCTTCCAGATGTTGAGGTCAGCCCTGTAAGTGATGGTGGTGGTTGTGGCCAGCACCACTCCCCCGTCCCGGCCGCCTTTGTCTCCCCCCCCCAGTGCCGATGTAGTTGTGTGTATGGTGAACATATTTCGCACCACCGTGCGAAGCTCTTTGGAGGGACAGCAAACTAAATGTAACAACAAGCAGTGAGTGTGTGGGTGAGTGTGTGGGTGGGTGTGAGTGGGTGAGTGGGTGGGTGAGTGGGTGAGTGGGTGAGTGTGTGAGTGTGTGGGTGTGTGGGTGAGTGTGTGTGTGGGTGTGTGGGTGGGTGTGTGTGAGTGTGTGTGGGTGAGTGAGTGTGTGGGTGAGTGGGTGTGTGTGTGAGTGAGTGTGTGTGAGTGAGTGAGTGGGTGAGTGAGTGAGTGTGTGGGTGGGTGGTTGTGTAAGTGTGAGTGAGTGTGTGAGTGGGTGTGTGTGTGGGTGGGTGGTTGTGTGAGTGGGTGTGGGAGTGTGTGTGGGAGTGCCTCAGGGTGAACATAGCCTGGCACAAGCGTCGTGGTGACGTCACCGACACTTAGTGGCGAATGGCGGTTGTTGTGGGAGTGGGTGTGTGAGTGGGTGTGTGAGTGTGTGGGTGTGTGAGTGGGTGTGTGAGTGTGTGTGTGGGTGGTTGTGTGAGTGTGTGGTTGTGTGAGTGTGTGTGGGAGTTGGAGTGTGGGTGTGCGAGTGTGTGGGAATGTCTTCTAACTTTAACACCACAACTTTTAACAACAACAACAACAACCCCACCATGCATAATCTCAACCACCACCACCACCACCATCGTCGCCCGTACAGTTGCATTGTCGTTATTGTTGTTGTTGTCATGTCCCAGCCATCGCATATATCGATCGACACAAATGAATCTTCACGTGGTTGGGTTCTCACTCAGTGTGGGGACAGCTGTCACTGGGGGTGCCCCTAGGCTATATCACCGCCACCCCCACTGCCTGCAGACTCACTCAGTGTGGGGACAGCTGCCACTGGGGGTGCCCCTAGGCTGTATCACCGCTACTGCCTGCAGACTCACTCAGTGTGGGGACAGCTGCCACTGGGGGTGCCCCTAGGCTGTATCACCGCCACCCCCACTGCCTGCAGACTCACTCAGTGTGGTGACAGCTGCCACTGCAGCTTTGCTGGTCCATCGGCCACTCATCTTAGTCGGCACAACCCGTGGCACCTGCAGGGTCTGTCCGGTGACCTCCTCCTCGTGCACCTAGCCTGGCACGGCAGCACAACCCGTGGCACCTGCAGGGTCTGTCCGGTGACCTCCTCCTCGTGCACCTAGCCTGGCACGGCAGTACAACTGGCACGGTACGGTGCGTGATGCCTCGTCTGTCTAACCCCCGTCCCTTTTTGTGCCTCTTGTGTCTTTGCAGAATTGTCTCAGACATATCTGTCGGTACTAAGGTAAGACTACGCTGCACCTGGACACTGCCTCTGCTGTGTTGGTAGTGGAGTACGCACTCGGAGACACGCAGAGACTCTCGGAGACACTCACTCAGAGACACTCGGAGACACGCAGACACTCAGAGACACGCAGACACTCAGAGACACTCAGAGACACACAGACACTCACACACACAGACACACACACACACAAACACACACACACTCGCACACACAGACACTCGCACACACAGACACACAGTCACACACAGACACTCACACACACACAGACACTCACACACAGACACGCACACTCACACACGCACACAGACACACACACTCACACACACTCACTCACACACACACAGACACTCACACACACACAGACACTCACACACAGACACGCAAAACTCACACACGCACACAGACACACACACACACAGACACCCACACACAGACACTCACACACACACACAGACACTCACACACATTCTCACACACAGTCACACACACACAGACACACACACAGACACACACACACAAATGTTGTTCCCATGGACACGGCCACTGCAGCTGGGATGTTTGTCGAGTGTTTAACAGCCCCCTGGCACAATGGCCTGAGAGGGTGAGCCTGTGTGTAGTGTACTATGTAGTGTACTATGTAGTGTATTATGTAGTGTTGTAGGGTATAGTCGTGTTGTTGTGTAGTAGTGTAGTGCATGGGTGGTGTAGAGTGGAGTGTAGTTCTGTAGTGTATAGTGTAGGCTCTGTTGGAATGTGCAGTAGTGCGGTGTAGTGTATATAAAGTGTAGTGGTGGTGGTGTGTGTAGTTTATATCGTAGTGTATAGTGTAGCATAGTGTAGTGTGTAGTATAGTAGTGTAGTGTGTAGTATAGTGTAGTGTGTAGTATAGTAGTGTAGTGTGTAGTATAGTGTAGTGTGTAGTATAGTAGTGTAGTGTGTAGTATAGTGTAGTGTGTAGTATAGTAGTGTAGTGTGGTGTGTAGTATAGTAGTGTAGTGTGTAGTATAGTAGTGTAGTGTGTAGTATAGTAGTGTAGTGTGTAGTATAGTAGTGTAGTGTGTAGGATAGTAGTGTAGTGTGTAGTTTATTAGTGTAGTGTGGTGTGTAGTATAGTAGTGTAGTGGTGTGTAGTATAGTAGTGTAGTGTGTAGTGTAGTATAGTGTAGTGGTGTGTAGTATAGTAGTGTAGTGTGTAGTATAGTGTAGTGGTGTGTAGTATAGTAGTGTGTAGTGTGTAGTATAGTCCAGTCACTAAGGTAGCTGGTGACTGGTGGAGGAGTGGTGGTGCAGTGGTTAGCGCTACGCTGCCCTACGAACCCGGTAGAGACCCCTCCCCCCCAGATTCGATTCCCGCTCACGGCCACCACCTGAACCGGTACCTGGGCCTCCCCTAGGTCGACTCAGCCTCAAATGAGTTTACCTGGTGTAGCGGTGGTGGTGGTGGTGTAACAGTGAACATCATCAGTGCTGTTAGTGAGCAGTATCAGCACGGCCTATGTAGAAGGTTCTGTGATGTGAGTGTTGGGGCAAGTGCTGTCAGCAGCGAGTGGGGCAAGTGCTGTCAGCAGCGAGTGGGGCAAGTGCTGTCAGCAGCGAGTGGGGCAAGTGCTGTCAGCAGCGAGTGGGGCAAGTGCTGTCAGCAGCGAGTAGTTATCAGCATGGCCTATGAAGAAGGTTCTGTGAGGTGAGTGTTGGGGCAAGTGCTGTTAGTGAGTAGTTATCAGCATGGCCTATGAAGTAGGTTCTGTGATGTGAGTGTTGGAGCAAGTGCTGTCAGCAGCGAGTGGGGCAAGTGCTGTTAGTGAGTAGTTATCAGCATGGTCTATGTAGAAGGTTCTGTGATGTGAGTGTTGGGGCAAGTGCTGTTAGTGAGTAGTTATCAGCATGGCCTATGAAGAAGGTTCTGTGATGTGAGTGTTGGGGCAAGTGCTGTCAGCAGTGAGTAGTTATCAGCACGGCCTATGAAGAAGGTTCTGTGATGTGAGTGTTGGGGCAAGTGCTGTTAGTGAGTAGTTATCAGCATGGCCTATGTAGAAGGTTCTGTGATGTGAGTGTTGGGGCAAGTGCTGTTAGTGAGTAGTTATCAGCACGGCCTATGAAGTAGGTTCTGTGATGTGAGTGTTGGGGCAAGTTCTGTTAGTGAGCAGTATCAGCACGGCCTATGTAGAAGGTTCTGTGATGTGAGTGTTGGGGCAAGTGCTGTTAGTGAGTAGTTATCAGCATGGCCTATGAAAGAAGGTTCTGTGATGTGAGTGTTGGGGCAAGTGCTGTTAGTGAGTAGTTATCAGCACGGCCTATGAAGTAGGTTCTGTGATGTGAGTGTTGGGGCAAGTGCTGTCAGCAGCGAGTGGGGCAAGTGCTGTCAGCAGCGAGTGGTATCAGCACGGCCTATGTAGAAGGTTCTGTGATGTGAGTGTTGGGGCAAGTGCTGTTAGTGAGTAGTTATCAGCACGGCCTATGAAGTAGGTTCTGTGATGTGAGTGTTGGGGCAAGTGCTGTCAGCAGCGAGTAGTATCAGCACGGCCTATGTAGAAGGTTCTGTGATGTGAGTGTTGGGGCAAGTGCTGTCAGCAGCGAGTAGTATCAGCACGGCCTATGTAGAAGGTTCTGTAAGATGAGTGTTGGGGCAAGTGCTGTTAGTGAGTAGTTATCAGCACGGCCTATGTAGAAGGTTCTGTGATGTGAGTGTTGGGGCAAGTGCTGTTAGTGAGTAGTTATCAGCACGGCCTATGAAGAAGGTTCTGTGATGTGAGTGTTGGGGCAAGTGCTGTTAGTGAGTAGTTATCAGCACGGCCTATGAAGAAGGTTCTGTGATGTGAGTGTTGGGGCAAGTGCTGTCAGCAGCGAGTAGTTATCAGCATGGCCTATGTAGAAGGTTCTGTGATGTGAGTGTTGGGGCAAGTGCTGTTAGTGAGTAGTTATCAGCACGGCCTATGTAGAAGGTTCTGTGATGTGAGTGTTGGGGCAAGTGCTGTTAGTGAGTAGTTATCAGCACGGCCTATGAAGAAGGTTCTGTGATGTGAGTGTTGGGGCAAGTGCTGTCAGCAGCGAGTAGTTATCAGCATGGCCTATGTAGAAGGTTCTGTGATGTGAGTGTTGGGGCAAGTGCTGTTAGTGAGTAGTTATCAGCACGGCCTATGTAGAAGGTTCTGTGATGTGAGTGTTGGGGCAAGTGCTGTTAGTGAGTAGTTATCAGCATGGCCTATGAAGTAGGTTCTGTGATGTGAGTGTTGGAGCAAGTGCTGTCAGCAGCGAGTGGGGCAAGTGCTGTTAGTGAGTAGTTATCAGCATGGCCTCTGTAGAAGGTTCTGTGATGTGAGTGTTGGGGCAAGTGCTGTCAGCAGCGAGTAGTTATCAGCATGGCCTATGAAGAAGGTTCTGTGATGTGAGTGTTGGGGCAAGTGCTGTCAGCAGCGAGTGGGGCAAGTGCTGTCAGCAGCGAGTGGTATCAGCACGGCCTATGTAGAAGGTTCTGTGATGTGAGTGTTGGGGCAAGTGCTGTTAGTGAGTAGTTATCAGCACGGCCTATGAAGTAGGTTCTGTGATGTGAGTGTTGGGGCAAGTGCTGTCAGCAGCGAGTAGTTATCAGCATGGCCTGTGTAGAAGGTTCTGTGAGATGTGTTGGCAGTGAGGGCGTTGCTGAGGCATTGTAAGACCGGTTTAAGCTCCGGGCTGCAAGTTGTTATGGCGGGAAGGAGGAGGGAGGAGGGAGGGACTTTGTCTTTTTGGAGTCGTTGCTGATGGGTGCGGTTTCCTGTCTTTAACTCGCACAGCACAACACGCACACACTCGCATACACACATACACACACTCATACACACATACACACACTCACATACACTCATACACACACACACACTCACATACACACATTCACACACTCACATACACACACATACACACACACAAACACACATACACACACTCACATACACACACTCACATACACTCACATACACACACTCAAATACACACGCACACACTCACATACACACACTCACATACACTCACATACACACACTCACATACACACACACATACACTCACATACACACACACACAAACACACACTCACATACACACACTCACGTACAAACACATTCACAATACACTCACATACACTCACAATACACACACTCGCAGTACACACACTCACGCACACACTCACGCACACACTCACGCACACACTCACGCACACACTCATATACACACACTCACATACACACACTCATATACACACACTCACATACACACTCACATACACACACTCACCTACACACTCACAAACACACACTCACACACACTCACACACACTCACATACACACGCAAATACACATACACACAAACACACACTCACGTACACACACTCACACACACAAAGACAAAGATCCCCCGTATAGCCTGTAACAGACTGTAGGGGCAAGTGCTCTTAGCGAGCACCTATGAAGGCCGGAACGGTACACGAGGGGGTGGGTGGCCAGCTCCACGCCCGACCGCCTTTGTCTCCCTAGCGGCGATGTTTACACACCGGACCAGGTACTCATTTGAGGCTGAGTTGACCTAGGGGAGGCCCAGGACCGGTTCAGATAATAATACACACACAAACACACACTCGCATACACACACAAACACACACTCACGTACACACACTCAAATAGACACACACGTACACACATAAACAGACTCACATACACACACAAACACACACTCACGTACACACACAACAACAACAACAACAACAACCGCCATTCGCCACTAAGTGGCGGTGACGTCACCACGACGCTTGTGCCAGGCTATGTGCACCCTGAGGCCACGTGAAGTGTCGAACGCCCGCTGGCAGGAGGTCACGGGGCAGACCCAGGTGCCACGGGTCGACTGACTGAGATGACTGGCTGATGCACCACCTGTGCCCCCTACTGTGCCAACCTGCTGTGCTTTAGCCACCCGGCGCTCCGCTCGCTGTTGTGAGCGTCGCTCCTCCGCCCTCCGTTGTTGTTGGAGGGCGACTGCCTCCAACTGCCCAGTAGCATCCTTCACGAGCCTCCTCCACAGAGGCCGATCTTGACACCGCTGGTACCAGTCATCGGCAAGTCCACTCAGCTCCACGTCCTCCTGTACCACATCACTCCATCTCTTCTCTAGCCCGTGCCGCGCCCGCTTAGCCCCCTCAATCCGGCCAAACAAAAGCTGTTTCGGCATGCGGTGGCCGGGCATGCGGGCTACATGACCCAGCCATCGCAGCCTTGCCTGCCGGAGGAGCTCACCGATGGGACCCTGCCCAGATCTTTCAAGGATTTGTGAGCTCCTCACACAATCCAGTCTGGTTAAACCCAGGATGGATCGTAGGCAGGCCAGCCTAAATGTTTCTAACCGGCGAAGATGTTCCATTCGGGGGGTCCACGTTTCGCAAGCATAGAGAAGGGAGGGAATGACCGTGGCCGAGAAGACCTGAAGCTTAGTGCGGAGCGACAGACCAGGTAGCTTCCACACAGCGTTACGCAACCGATGAAAAGATATTGCCGCTCGACTGATTCGGAGTGAGACCTCTGCTGTTAAACTGGAGCCAGTCATAAGCACACTGCCCAGGTATGGGAAACTCTCCACTCTCTCCACAACTGCCCCATCACCGATTGGGAGTTGTGGTGGTGGAGTGTCCGATGGTACAAAATACCCAGGCAGGTGCTTAGTTTTGGTGGGGCTGATGGTAAGGCCCCACCTCTTAGTGGCATGCTCCAGTCTCAGCAGCAGCGTCTCCAACTCCTCCTCTGACTGAGCAGCTATTACCAAGTCATCAGCATACATAACGTGGTTGAGCAATAGGGAGCCATCCCTTGACCGCACCCGGGCATCGATTAGCCTCCCATTATATCTGTACCATATGGAGATTCCCCCGGTACAGCTATTGAAGGCTTCACGAACTACGTGGTCAAAATAGATGTTAAATAATGTGGGAGCCAAAGGACATCCCTGTCGCACCCCAAGGTGTACAGGGAATGGCTCTGACTCCCGGCCACGTAGTTTTACCCGGGCCCGCTCACCATCATGAAGGTCCTTAATGATCGTGAGCAGAGGGTCAGGTACTCCAAAAGCACGAAGAACGACCCAGAGCCCAGGCCTACTGATGGTATCATAGGCCTTGACCAGGTCAATAAAGCAGAGATGTAGGTCTTGTTGGAATTCCCTACACCTCTGCTGTAGCAGACGGACAGAAAATATGGCATCTGTGCAGGACCGCCCTTTCCTGAAACCGCATTGGGGCTCCGCAAGCCTCTCCTCAGCGTGCCTGGCAAGGCGATGCTGAATAATCCTTGCCAGGACCTTTCCCGGCACACTGAGGAGTGAGATGCCCCTGTAGTTGTTACAGTCTGTGCGGTCCCCCTTCTTAAAAAGGGGGACCACCAGGGCATCCTTCCAATCCTGCGGAACCCGTCCAGTGGTCCAGACTGTTGTTATGATGTCATATAGGGCAGTCTGTGCACAAACGCCACCCTCCCTCAGCATTTCGCTTGGGAGATCATCTCTGCCCGCTGCCTTTCCTGGTCTCAGACTCCGGATCGCCTTCAATACTTCCTCAGCAGATGGCACCTCAGCCAGCCACTCACAGGGGGTGACTTCATCCAATATTTGAGGCACCGCAGCCTCAGCAGGGTCATCCTCACTTTGTGCCGCGATGTTTTCCTGGCTGAGGGATTTTCCCTCCCCCAGGACCTCACAGAAATGCTCAGCAAATCTGCGAACCTGTTCCTGGGGGTCAGAAATTGGATCACCGTTTTTTCCCCTAATGATGGTAATAGGTGTGGCGCTGCAGGTTACTTTTTTGATGGAGTTAAATAGAGATTTGTGATCACGGGTCACTGAGGCAGACTCCATCTCCTCAGCAACCCGCGACCACCACCCATCCTTGCAGCGCCTCACGGCTCTCCGAACCTCCGAGCGAAGGCTGCGGTAAGCCTCCTCATTCTCTGACGTGGGATTCTGTAGCCGATGACAGTGGGCCTGTCGCTTTTTCTCAACCATCGTGAACAACTCCTCTGTCATCCAGGGTGTCTGGGGAGGTCTGGACCGCGTACCCAAAGCAGCCATTGCAGCTGCATGAGTCACAGTCCTAAACCTCGCCCATTTACCCTCGACATCAGGAGGAGTCGGGGACGATGCCAATCCCAGCCGCAAGCGATGATGAAATTCTCGCTTGCAACTTTCATCAGATAACTGAGACCAGGCCACTTTAGGTTGGAATGGGGTCCTGGGTGTACACCCACCACCGGAGTGGAAGAATGGCAGGCGCATCTTACAGATGACTAGTCGATGGTCAGAGGGCAGATCAGCTCCACGGTAGGTCCTGGTGTCAAGGACATGGGCTCGCATTCGCTGGTCCGTCACTATGTAGTCCAGCAGATGTTCTTGCTTGGACCCGGCATGCATCCATGATGTTGTGTGGATGCGCCGATGCCGGAACAGCGTGTTGGTAATTACAAGCCCATGGGCTGCACAAAAATCTAGCAGCCTCCTACCGTTGTTATTGAGCTGATCTGGCCCATGCCCTCCAATCACTCCAGACCAGGTGCCAGTATCATGACCAACTCGGGCATTGAAGTCACCCAACATGATGACTCTATCCCGAGGGGCCACTTTAGCCAGCACCTGTGACAGGAGGTCATAGAAGGCATCTGACTCATCGGCTTTGCCTGCATCCCTCCACGGATGTTCATCTTCGGTGGGGGCATAAGTAACCACGACCACCATTCCTCGCCTCCGGTTGATGGGAAGGCGAGCCCAAAGTAGCCTGGGGCTTACAGCTTCCCACACCTCACCGCCACGCTCCCACGCCCCCTTCATTCTTTTGTTCAAAAGAAGACCCACACCCTGTTGTTTGGCAGTCTGCTGCCCCGAGTAGAGGACTGTCCACCCCTCATGGTGGCAGGAGCCAGAGCCGGTCCACCGGACCTCCTGAATGCCGCATAGATCCAGGCGGTACCGGTCCAGCTCCCGACAGAGGAGTGGCAGCCTCTCCTCTGCAGTGAGCGTTCGAACATTCCACGTGGCCAACCGTAGTGGCTTTTCGTTGTTTCTGGAGTAGCCCCGAGGGTAGGTATTCAATCTCCTGGCTCCGCCAATTGGGGTTTGGCCAGGAGACGTCATAGACGCCTGGCCCCCCGGGGCCTCCGGCACAAGCTTAGTTGTTACATATTTCATTCGTAGTTTCGTGGTAATTAATTGAAGGTGGAGGGGTTACCAGCCCCTCGCACCCGTCCAGAGCCCCCGTTTAGCCCCTGTGGTGGACACATATGCCATGAGGGGAGGAGCCAATCAAAATTGGATCTCCCCCCACAGCGCTGTCCACGACAGAGTTGCCCGTCCGGCACCGCGAGGAGGTAGGGGGTTGTTTTGCCGGACACGTACACACACTCACATACACACACATACACACACTCACATACACTCACATACACACCCACAAACACGCACACACTCGCATACACTCGCATACACTCACATACACTCACATACACTCACATACACTCACATACACTCACATACACACACAAACACACACTCACGTACACACACAAACACACACTCACGTACACACACTCACTTACACTCACATACACACATACACACAAACACACACTCACATACACACACAAACACACACGTACACACTCACATACACACATACACACTCTCACATACACACACACACACACTCTCACATACACACACATAAACACACTCACGTACACACACATACACACACTCACATACACACACATACACACACTCACATACACACAAACACACACTCACATGCACACACTCACATACACACTCACATGTACACACACATTCACATACACTCATAAACACACTCACATACACAAACTCACATACACACACAAACACACACTCACGTACACACATACACACACAAACACACACTCACGTACACACACATACACACACAAACAGACACTCACATACACGCACTCACATACACACTCACATACACACATACACTCACATACACACTCACATACACTCGCACACACTCGCACACACAAACACATACATACACACATACATACAACAACAACCGCCATTCACCACTAAGTGGCGATGACGTCACCACGACGCTTGTGCCAGGCCATGTGCACTCACACATACACTCACAAACATACACTCGCACACACACATACACTCACATACACACATACACACTCACATACACACTCACATACACTCGCACACACTCACACACACAAACACATACACATACATACACACATACAACAACAACAACCGCCATTCACCACTAAGTGGCGATGACGTCATCACGACGCTTGTGCCAGGCCATGTGCACTCACAAACACACACTCGCATACACACCTCACACACACTCACAGACACACACAAACACACACACACGTACACACACTCACACAACAACAACCGCCTTTCGCCACTAAGTGGCGATGACGTCACCACGACGCTTGTGCCAGGCTATGTGCACCCTGAGGCCACGTGAAGTGTCGAACGCCCGCTGGCAGGAGGTCACGGGGCAGACCCAGGTGCCACGGGTCGACTGACTGAGATGACTGGCTGGTGCACCACCTGTGCCCCCTACTGTGCCAACCTGCTGTGCTTTAGCCACCCGGCGCTCCGCTCGTTGTTCTGAGCGTCGCTCCTCCGCCCTCCGTTGTTGTTGGAGGGCGACTGCCTCCAACTGCCCAGTAGCGTCCTTCACGAGCCTCCTCCACAGAGGCCGATCTTGACAGTGCTGGTACCGGTCATCGGCAAGTCCACTCAGTTCCACGTCCTCCTGTACCACATCACTCCATATCTTCTCTAGCCCGTGCCGCGCCCGTTTAGCCCCCTCGATCCGGCCGAACAAAAGCTGTTTCGGCATGCGGTGGCTGGGCATGCGGGCTACATGACTCCGCTCGACTGATTCGGAGTGAGACCTCTGCTGTTAAACTGGAGCTGGTCATAAGCACACTGCCCAGGTATGGGAAACTCTCCACTCTTTCCACAACTGCCCCATCACCGAATGGGAGTTGTGGGGGTGGAGTGTCCGATGGTACAAAATACCCAGGCAGGTGCTTAGTTTTGGTGGGGCTGATGGTAAGGCCCCACATCTTAGTGGCACGCTCCAGTCCCAGCAGCAGCATCTCCAACTCCTCCTCTGACTGAGCAGCTATTACCAAATCATCGGCATAAATAACGTGGTTGAGCAATAGGGAGCCATCCCTTGACCGCACCCGGGCATCGATCAGCCTCCCATTATATCTGTACCATATGGAGATTCCCCCGGTACAGCTATTGAAGGCTTCACAAACTACGTGGTCAAAATAGATGTTAAATAATGTGGGAGCCAGAGGACATCCCTGTCGCACCCCAAGGTGTACAGGGAATGGCTCTGACTCCCGGCCACGTAGTTTTTCCCAGGCCCGCTCACCATCATGAAGGTCCTTAATGATCGTGAGCAGAGGGTCAGGTACTCCAAAAGCACGAAGAACGACCCAGAGCCCAGGCCTACTGATGGTATCATAGGCCTTGACCAGGTCAATAAAGCAGAGATGTAGGTCTTGTTGGAATTCCCTACACCTCTGCTGTAGCAGACGGACAGAAAATATGGCATCTGTGCAGGACCGCCCTTTCCTGAAACCGCATTGGGGCTCCGCAAGCCTCTCCTCAGCGTGCCTGGAAAGGCGATGTTGAATCATCCTTGCCAGGACCTTTCCCGGCACACTGAGGAGTGAGATGCCCCTGTAGTTGTTACAGTCTGTGCGGTCCCCCTTCTTAAAGAGGGGGACCACCAGGGCACCCTTCCAATCCTGCGGGACCCGTCCAGTGGTCCAGACTGTTGTTATGATGTCATATAGGGCAGTCTGTGCACAAACGCCACCCTCCCTCAGCATTTCGCTTGGGAGATCATCTCTGCCCGGTGCCTTTCCTGGTGTCAGACTCCGGATTGCCTTCAGTACTTCCTCAACAGATGGCACCTCAGCCAGCCACTCACAGGGGGTGACTTCTTCCAATATTTGAGGCACCGCAGCCTCAGCAGGGTCATCCTCACTTTGTGCCACGATGTTTTCCTGGCTGAGGGATTTCCCTTCCCCCAGGACCTCACAGAAATGCTCAGCAAGTCTGCAAACCTGTTCCTGGGGGTCGGAGATTGGATCATCGTTTTTTCCCCTAATGATGGTAATTGGTGTGGCACTGCAGGTTACTTTTTTCATGGAGTTAAATAGAGATTTGTGATCGCGGGCCACTGAGGCAGACTCCATCTCCTCAGCAACCCGCGACCACCACCCATCCTTGCAGCGCCTCACGGCTCTCCGAACCTCCGAGCGAAGGCTGCGGTAAGCCTCCTCATTCTCTGACGTGGGATGCTGTAGCCGATGACAGTGGGCCTGTCGCCTTTTCTCAACCATCCTGAACACCTCCTCTGTCAGCCAGGGTCTCAGGCGAGGTCTGGACCGCGTACCCAATGCAGCCATTGCAGCTGCATGAGTCACAGTCCTAAACCTCGCCCATTTACCCTCGACATCAGGAGGAGTCGGGAACGATGCCAACCCCAGCCGCGAGCGATGATGAAATTCTCGCTTGCAACTTTCATCAGATAACTGAGACCAGGCCACTTTAGGTTGGAATGGGGTCCTGGGTGTACACCCACCACTGGAGTGGAAGAATGGCAGGCGCATCTTACAGATGACTAGTCGATGGTCAGTGGGCAGATCAGCTCCACGGTAGGTCCTGGTGTCAAGGACATGGGCTCGCATCCGCTGGTCCATCACTATGTAGTCCAGCAGATGTTCTTGCTTGGACCCGGCATGCATCCATGATGTTGTGTGGATGCGCCGATGCTGGAACAGCGTGTTGGTAATTACAAGCCCATGGGCTGCACAAAAATCTAGCAGCCTCCTACCGTTGTTATTGAGCTGATCTGGCCCATGCCCTCCGATCACTCCAGACCAGGTACCAGCATCATGACCAACTCGGGCATTGAAGTCACCCAACAAGATGACTCTATCCCGAGGGGCCACTTTAGCCAGCACCTGTGACAGGAAGTCATAGAAGGCATCTGACTCATCGGCTTTTCCTGCATCCCTCCACGGACGTTCATCTTCGGTGGGGGCATAAGTAACCACGACCACCATTCCTCGCCTCCGGTTGATGGGAAGGCGAGCCCAAAGTAGCCTGGGGCTTACAGCTTCCCACACCTCACCGCCACGCTCCCACACCCCCTTCATTCTTTTGTTCAAAAGAAGAGCCACACCCTGTTGTTTGGCAGTCTGCTGCCCCGAGTAGAGGACTGTCCACCCCTCATGGTGGCAGGAGCCAGAGCCGGTCCACCGGACCTCCTGAATGCCGCATAGATCCAGGCGGTACCGGTCCAGCTCCCGACAGAGGAGCGGCAGCCTCTCCTCCGCAGTGAGCGTTCGAACATTCCACGTGGCCACACGAAGTGGCTTTTCGTTGTTTCTGGAGGAGCCCCGAGGGTAGAGAGATTCAATCTCCTGGCTCCGCCAATTGGGGTTTGGCCAGGAGACGTCATAGACGCCTGTCCCCCCGGGGCCTCCGGCACAAGCTTATTAATAAAAAAATTAATTCGTGGTAAATTTTTGAAGGTGGAGGGGTGACCAGCCCCTCGCACCCATCCAGAGCCCCCGTTTAGCCCCTGTGGTGGTCACAGACGCCATGAAGGGAGGAGCCAATCGGAATTGGCCCTCCCCCCACAGCACTGTCCACGACAGAGTTGCCCGTCTGGCACACACACATGCACACCCACTCACATGCACACTCACACACACACTCACACATGCACACTCACACACACACTCACACATGCACACACACACTCACACATGCACACACACACACTCACACATGCACACTCACAGACATGCACACATACACACTCACACAAACGCACATACACACTCACATACATACACACTCACATACATACACACTCACATACACACTCACACATACTCACATACACACTCACATACACACTAACATACACACTCACATACACACTCACATACACACATACACACTCACATACACACTCACATACACACTAACATACACACTAACATACACACTAACATACACACATACACACTCACACATACACTCACACATACTCACATACACTCACACATACTCACATACACTCACACACTGCAAACACACACACACGCACATACACACACGTGCTGCACACACACACCTACACACTGCAAACACACACACTCACACGCTGTAAAACACACACACACCTACACACACACACCTACACACACGCGCTGTAAAACACACACACCTACACACACACACCTACACACACGCACGCGCTGTAAAACACACACACACCTACACACCTACACACGCGCTGTAAAACACACACACCTACACACTCACACCTACACACACACACCTACACACACACACCTACACACACACACCTACACACACACGCTGTAAAATACACACACACACACCTACACACACACACCTACACACACACACCTACACACACGCGCTGTAAAACACACACCTACACACACACCTACACACACACCTACACACACACCTACACACACCTACACACACACACCTACACACACCTACACACACACACCTACACACGTGCTGTAAAACACACGCCTACACACACACCTACACACACATACACCTACACACACATACACACACACACCTACACACACACCTACACACACACTGTAAAACACACACACACCTACACACACACACCTACACACACCTACACACACACACCTACACACACCTACACACACACACCTACACACGCACACACCTAGACACACACACCTACACACACACACCTACACACGCGCTGTAAAACACACACACACACCTACACACACACTGTAAAACACACACACCTACACACACACACACCTACACACACACACCTACACACACACACACACACCTACACACACACTGTAAAACACACACACCTACACACACACTGTAAAACACACACACCTACACACACACACCTACACACACACACCTACACACACACACCTACACACACACACCTACACACACACTGTAAAACACACACACACCTACACACACACACCTACACACACCTACACACACACACCTACACACGCACACACCTACACACACACACCTACACACACACACCTACACACGCGCTGTAAAACACACACACACACCTACACACACACACCAACACACACACACCTACACACACACACCTACACACACACACACCTACACACACACTGTAAAACACACACACCTACACACACACTGTAAAACACACACACCTACACACACACACCTACACACACACACCTACACACACACACCTACACACACACACCTACACACACACACCTACACACACACACCTACACACACACCTACACACACCTACACACTGCAAACACACACACTCACACGCTGTAAAACACACACACACCTACACACACCTACACAAGCGCTGTAAACACACACACACCTACACACACACCTACACACACACACACCTACACACACACACCTACACACACACACCTACACACACACCTACACACACACACACCTACACACACACACCTACACACAACAACAACAACAACAACAACCGCCATTCGCCACTAAGTGGCGGTGACGTCACCACGACGCTTGTGCCAGGCTATGTGCACCCTGAGGCCACGTGAAGTGTCGAACGCCCGCTGGCAGGAGGTCACGGGGCAGACCCAGGTGCCACGGGTCGACTGACTGAGATGACTGGCTGATGCACCACCTGTGCCCCCTACTGTGCCAACCTGCTGTGCTTTAGCCACCCGGCGCTCCGCTCGCTGTTGTGAGCGTCGCTCCTCCGCCCTCCGTTGTTGTTGGAGGGCGACTGCCTCCAACTGCCCAGTAGCATCCTTCACGAGCCTCCTCCACAGAGGCCGATCTTGACACCGCTGGTACCAGTCATCGGCAAGTCCACTCAGCTCCACGTCCTCCTGTACCACATCACTCCATCTCTTCTCTAGCCCGTGCCGCGCCCGCTTAGCCCCCTCAATCCGGCCAAACAAAAGCTGTTTCGGCATGCGGTGGCTGGGCATGCGGGCTACATGACCCAGCCATCGCAGCCTTGCCTGCCGGAGGAGCTCACCGATGGGACCCTGCCCAGATCTTTCAAGGATTTGTGAGCTCCTCACACAATCCAGTCTGGTTAAACCCAGGATGGATCGTAGGCAGGTCAGCCTAAATGTTTCTAACCGGCGAAGATGTTCCATTAGGGGGGTCCACGTTTCGCAAGCGTAGAGAAGGGAGGGAATGACCGTGGCCGAGAAGACCTGAAGCTTAGTGCGGAGCGACAGACCAGGTAGCTTCCACACAGCGTTACGCAACCGATGAAAAGATATTGCCGCTCGACTGATTCGGAGTGAGACCTCTGCTGTTAAACTGGAGCCAGTCATAAGCACACTGCCCAGGTATGGGAAACTCTCCACTCTCTCCACAACTGCCCCATCACCGATTGGGAGTTGTGGGGGTGGAGTGTCCGATGGTACAAAATACCCAGGCAGGTGCTTAGTTTTGGTGGGGCTGATGGTAAGGCCCCACCTCTTAGTGGCACGCTCCAGTCTCAGCAGCAGCGTCTCCAACTCCTCCTCTGACTGAGCAGCTATTACCAAGTCATCAGCATACATAACGTGGTTGAGCAATAGGGAGCCATCCCTTGACCGCACCCGGGCATCGATTAGCCTCCCATTATATCTGTACCATATGGAGATTCCCCCGGTACAGCTATTGAAGGCTTCACGAACTACGTGGTCAAAATAGATGTTAAATAATGTGGGAGCCAGAGGACATCCCTGTCGCACCCCAAGGTGTACAGGGAATGGCTCTGACTCCCGGCCACGTAGTTTTACCCGGGCCCGCTCACCATCATGAAGGTCCTTAATGATCGTGAGCAGAGGGTCAGGTACTCCAAAAGCACGAAGAACGACCCAGAGCCCAGGCCTACTGATGGTATCATAGGCCTTGACCAGGTCAATAAAGCAGAGATGTAGGTCTTGTTAGAATTCCCTACACCTCTGCTGTAGCAGACGGACAGAAAATATGGCATCTGTGCAGGACCGCCCTTTCCTGAAACCGCATTGGGGCTCCGCAAGCCTCTCCTCAGCGTGCCTGGAAAGGCGATGCTGAATAATCCTTGCCAGGACCTTTCCCGGCACACTGAGGAGTGAGATGCCCCTGTAGTTGTTACAGTCTGTGCGGTCCCCCTTCTTAAAAAGGGGGACCACCAGGGCATCCTTCCAATCCTGCGGAACCCGTCCAGTGGTCCAGACTGTTGTTATGATGTCATATAGGGCAGTCTGTGCACAAACGCCACCCTCCCTCAGCATTTCGCTTGGGAGATCATCTCTGCCCGCTGCCTTTCCTGGTCTCAGACTCCGTATCGCCTTCAATACTTCCTCAGCAGATGGCACCTCAGCCAGCCACTCACAGGGGGTGACTTCATCCAATATTTGAGGCACCGCAGCCTCAGCAGGGTCATCTTCACTTTGTGCCACGATGTTTTCCTGGCTGTGGGATTTTCCCTCCCCCAGGACCTCACAGAAATGCTCAGCAAATCTGCGAACCTGTTCCTGGGGGTCGGAAATTGGATCACCGTTTTTTCCCCTAATGATGGTAATAGGTGTGGCGCTGCAGGTTACTTTTTTGATGGAGTTAAATAGCGATTTGTGATCACGGGCCACTGAGGCAGACTCCATCTCCTCAGCAACCCGCGACCACCACCCATCCTTGCAGCGCCTCACGGCTCTCCGAACCTCCGAGCGAAGGCTGCGGTAAGCCTCCTCATTCTCTGACGTGGGATTCTGTAGCCGATGACAGTGGGCCTGTCGCTTTTTCTCAACCATCCTGAACAACTCCTCTGTCATCCAGGGTGTCTGGGGAGGTCTGGACCGCGTACCCAAAGCAGCCATTGCAGCTGCATGAGTCACAGTCCTAAACCTCGCCCATTTACCCTCGACATCAGGAGGAGTCGGGGACGATGCCAATCCCAGCCGCAAGCGATGATGAAATTCTCGCTTGCAACTTTCATCAGATAACTGAGACCAGGCCACTTTAGGTTGGAATGGGGTCCTGGGTGTACACCCACCACCGGAGTGGAAGAATGGCAGGCGCATCTTACAGATGACTAGTCGATGGTCAGAGGGCAGATCAGCTCCACGGTAGGTCCTGGTGTCAAGGACATGGGCTCGCATTCGCTGGTCCGTCACTATGTAGTCCAGCAGATGTTCTTGCTTGGACCCGGCATGCATCCATGATGTTGTGTGGATGCGCCGATGCCGGAACAGCGTGTTGGTAATTACAAGCCCATGGGCTGCACAAAAATCTAGCAGCCTCCTACCGTTGTTATTGAGCTGATCTGGCCCATGCCCTCCAATCACTCCAGACCAGGTGCCAGTATCATGACCAACTCGGGCATTGAAGTCACCCAACATGATGACTCTATCCCGAGGGGCCACTTTAGCCAGCACCTGTGAAAGGAGGTCATAGAAGGCATCTGACTCATCGGCTTTGCCTGCATCCCTCCACGGATGTTCATCTTCGGTGGGGGCATAAGTAACCACGACCACCATTCCTCGCCTCCGGTTGATGGGAAGGCGAGCCCAAAGTAGCCTGGGGCTTACAGCTTCCCACACCTCACCGCCACGCTCCCACGCCCCCTTCACACACACCTACACACACACACTGTAAAACACCTACACACACACACCTACACACACACACCTACACACACACACCTACACACACACACCTACACACACACACCTACACACACACACCTACACACACACACCTACACACAACCGCTGTAAACACACGCACACAGACAAAGGTCCCCCATATAGCCTTAACAGATCGTAGGGGCAAGTGCTGTTATAGAGTGGCACCAATGAAGGCCGCCACAGCACACGAGGGGGTGGGTGGCAAAACACCGCACACCCACGTGTCTCTACCCCCACCCACCCACACCACGTGTCTCTACCCCCACCCACCCACACCACGTGTCTCTACCCCCACCCACCCACACCACGTGTCTCTACACCACGTGTCTCTACCCCACCCACCCCCACGCGTCTCTACCCCCACCCACCCACACCACGTGTCTCTACCCCACGTGTCTCTACACCACGTGTCTCTACCCCCACCCACACCACGTGTCTCTACACCACGTGTCTCTACCCCCACCCACACCACGTGTCTCTACCCCACGTGTCTCTACCCCACGTGTCTCTACCCCACGTGTCTCTACCCCACGTGTCTCTACCCCACGTGTCTCTACCCCACGTGTCTCTACCCCACGTGTCTCTACCCCACGTGTCTCTACCCCCACCCACCCCACGTGTCTCTACCCCCACCCACCCCCACGTGTCTCTACCCCACGTGTCTCTACCCCACGTGTCTCTACCCCACGTGTCTCTACCCCACGTGTCTCTACCCCCACCCACCCACACCACGTGTCTCTACCCCCACCCACCCACACCACGTGTCTCTACCCCCACGTGTCTCTACCCCACGTGTCTCTACCCCACGTGTCTCTACCCCACGTGTCTCTACCCCACGTGTCTCTACCCCCACCCACCCCACGTGTCTCTACCCCCACCCACCCCCACGTGTCTCTACCCCACGTGTCTCTACCCCCACCCACCCCGTGTCTCTACCCCACGTGTCTCTACCCCACGTGTCTCTACCCCACGTGTCTCTACCCCACGTGTCTCTACCCCACGTGTCTCTACCCCACGTGTCTCTACCCCACGTGTCTCTACCCCCACCCACACCACGTGTCTCTACCCCCACGTGTCTCTACCCCCACCCACCACGTGTCTCTACCCCCACCCACCACGTGTCTCTACCCCCACGTGTCTCCCTGTGTCTCTACCCCCAGAGAGGATCAGAGGAGCTACACTCTGCGGGGTTTTCTAACGGACCTTCCGCCATGAACTCCGGGTCTACGACCGGTACCCACTCACCCGCTCGCTCACCCACCCACCCTCTCTCACTCGCTCACTCACCCACTCACCCACTCGCTCACTCACCCGCTCGCTCACTCGCTCACTCACCCACTCGCTCACCCGCTCGCTCACCCACCCACCCTCTCTCACTCGCTCACTCACCCACTCACCCACTCGCTCACTCACCCACTCACCCACTCGCTCACTCACCTGCTCGGTCCCACTCGCTCACTCACCCACTCGCTCACCCACTCGCTCACCCACTCGCTCACCCACTCGCTCACCCGCTCGCTCACTCACCTGCTCGCTCCCACTCGCTCACCCACTCGCTCACCCACTCGCTCACCCACTCGCGCTCACCCACTCGCGCTCACCCACTCGCGCTCACCCACTCGCTCACCCACTCGCTCACCCACTCGCTCACCCACTCGCTCACCCACTCGCTCACCCACTCGCTCGCTCACCCACCCGCTCACCCGCTCGCTCACTCACCCACTCTCTCTCACTCGCTCACTCACCCACTCGCTCACTCACCCACCCGCTCACCCGCTCGCTCACCCACCCGCTCGCTCTCACTCGCTCACCCACTCGCTCACCCACTCGCTCACCCACTCGCTCACCCACTCGCTCGCTCACCCACCCGCTCACCCGCTCGCTCACTCACCCACTCTCTCTCACTCGCTCACTCACCCACTCGCTCACCCACCCACTCTCTCTCACTCGCTCACCCACCCACTCTCTCTCACTCGCTCGCCCACTCGCTCACTCACCCGCTCGCTCTCACTCGCTCACCCGCTCGCTCACCCACCCACCCTCTCTCACTCGCTCACCCACTCGCTCACTCACCCACTCGCTCACTCACCCACTCGCTCTCTCTCACTCACCCGCTCGCTCACCCACCCGCTCTCTCTCACTCGCTCACCCACTCACCCACCCGCTTGCTCTCACCCACTCTCTCTCACCCACCCACTCACCCGCTCTCTCTCACTCGCTCACCCACTTGCTCGCTCTCTCACTCGCTCACCCGCTCACTCACTCACACATCTCCCCATCCCTGTCTCCCAGCCAATGGCAACGACAGTAAGAAGTTCAAGGGAGACTCGTGTGGTGGCCACTCACTCACTCGCTCACTCACTCACTCACTTACTCGCTCACCCACTCACTCCCTCACTCGCTCACCCACACACCCACTCACTCACTCACCCACTCACTCACTCACACACTCACACACTCACCCACTCACCCACTCACTCACTCACCCACTCGCTCACTCGCCCACCCACCCACTCACTTGCTCACTCACTTGCTCACTCACTTGCTCACTCACTCACTCGCTTACCCACTCACCCACTCGCTCACCCACTCGCTCACTCGCCCACTCGCCCACTCACCCACTCGCTCACCCACCCACCCACCCACTCGCTCACCCACCCACCCACTCACTCACCCACTCACTCACTCACTCACCCACTCACTCACCCACTCACTCACTCACTCACCCACTCACCCACCCACCCATCTCCCCATCCCTGTCTCCCAGCCAATGGCAACGACAGTAAGAAGTTCAAGGGAGACTCGTGTGGCGGCCACTCACTCACTCGCTCACTCACTCACTTACTCGCTCACCCACTCACTCCCTCACTCGCTCACCCACACACCCACTCACTCACCCACTCACTCACACACTCACACACTCACCCACTCACCCACTCACTCACTCACCCACTCGCTCACTCGCCCACCCACCCACTCACTTGCTCACTCACTTGCTCACTCACTTGCTCACTCACTCGCTTACCCACTCACCCACTCGCTCACCCACTCACCCACTCGCTCACTCGCCCACTCGCCCACTCACCCACTCGCTCACCCACCCACCCACCCACTCACTCACCCACTCACCCACTCACCCACCCACCCACTCACCCACTCACCCACCCACCCACTCACTTGCCCACTCACTCACCCACTCACCCATCTCCCCATCCCTGTCTCCCAGCCAATGGCAACGACAGTAAGAAGTTCAAGGGAGACTCGCGTGGTGGTGGTGGTGGAGGTGGAGGCGGTCCCGGGCTGCCCTCCCGGGTGCTCCACTTCCGCAAGCTGCCGAGCGACGTGTCGGAGACGGAGGTCATCTCGCTGGCCATGCCCTTCGGCAAGGTCACCAACATCCTCATGCTCAAGGGCAAGAACCAGGTGGAGGAGGATTCGCGTTCACTCGCTCGCACGTACACACACACACACACGTACACACACGTACACACACACGTACACATACACACGTACACACACACACGTACACACACACGTACACACACACGTACACACACACACACACGTACACACACGTACACACACACGTACATACACACACACGTACACACACACACGTACACACACACACACGTACACACACACACACGTACACACACACACACGTACACATACACACGTACACATACACACACGTACACACACACGTACACACACACGTACACATACACACGTACACATACACACGTACACACACTCACACGTACACACACTCACACGTACACACACTCACACGTACACACACTCACACGTGCACACACACACACGTGCACACACTCACACGTACATACACACACGTACACACACTCACACGTACACACACTCACACGTACACACACACGTACACACACCTCGCTCACGTACACACACTCACACGTACACTCACGTACACTCACACGTACATACACACACGTACACACCTCGCTCATGTACACACACACACACACACGTACACACCTCGCTCATATACACACATACTCACACACTCACGTACACACACACTCACGTACACAAACTCACACACACGTACACACACCTCGCTCACGTACACACACTCACACGTACACACATACACATATACACACACGTACACACACACGTACACACATACACATATACACACACGTACACACACACGTACACACACATACACACACACGTACACACACCTCGCTCACGTACACACACCTCGCTCACGTACACACACTCACACGTACACACACTCACACGTACACACACACGTACACACACACACTCCCATACACACACGTACACTCACACGTACATACACACATACACACACACGTACACACACCTTGCTCACGTACACACACACACGTACACAACAACAACAACAACCGCCATTCGCCACTAAGTGGCGGTGACGTCACCACGACGCTTGTGCCAGGCTATGTGCACCCTGAGGCCACGTGAAGTGTCGAACGCCCGCTGGCAGGAGGTCACGGGGCAGACCCAGGTGCCACGGGTCGACTGACTGAGATGACTGGCTGATGCACCACCTGTGCCCCCTACTGTGCCAACCTGCTGTGCTTTAGCCACCCGGCGCTCCGCTCGCTGTTGTGAGCGTCGCTCCTCCGCCCTCCGTTGTTGTTGGAGGGCGACTGCCTCCAACTGCCCAGTAGCATCCTTCACGAGCCTCCTCCACAGAGGCCGATCTTGACACCGCTGGTACCAGTCATCGGCAAGTCCACTCAGCTCCACGTCCTCCTGTACCACATCACTCCATCTCTTCTCTAGCCCGTGCCGCGCCCGCTTAGCCCCCTCAATCCGGCCAAACAAAAGCTGTTTCGGCATGTGGTGGCTGGGCATGCGGGCTACATGACCCAGCCATCGCAGCCTTGCCTGCCGGAGGAGCTCACCGATGGGACCCTGCCCAGATCTTTCAAGGATTTGTGAGCTCCTCACACAATCCAGTCTGGTTAAACCCAGGATGGATCGTAGGCAGGTCAGCCTAAATGTTTCTAACCGGCGAAGATGTTCCATTAGGGGGGTCCACGTTTCGCAAGCGTAGAGAAGGGAGGGAATGACCGTGGCCGAGAAGACCTGAAGCTTAGTGCGGAGCGACAGACCAGGTAGCTTCCACACAGCGTTACGCAACCGATGTAAAGATATTGCCGCTCGACTGATTCGGAGTGAGACCTCTGCTGTTAAACTGGAGCCAGTCATAAGCACACTGCCCAGGTATGGGAAACTCTCCACTCTCTCCACAACTGCCCCATCACCGATTGGGAGTTGTGGGGGTGGAGTGTCCGATGGTACAAAATACCCAGGCAGGTGCTTAGTTTTGGTGGGGCTGATGGTAAGGCCCCACCTCTTAGTGGCACGCTCCAGTCTCAGCAGCAGCGTCTCCAACTCCTCCTCTGACTGAGCAGCTATTACCAAGTCATCAGCATACATAACGTGGTTGAGCAATAGGGAGCCATCCCTTGACCGCACCCGGGCATCGATTAGCCTCCCATTATATCTGTACCATATGGAGATTCCCCCGGTACAGCTATTGAAGGCTTCACGAACTACGTGGTCAAAATAGATGTTAAATAATGTGGGAGCCAGAGGACATCCCTGTCGCACCCCAAGGTGTACAGGGAATGGCTCTGACTCCCGGCCACGTAGTTTTACCCGGGCCCGCTCACCATCATGAAGGTCCTTAATGATCGTGAGCAGAGGGTCAGGTACTCCAAAAGCACGAAGAACGACCCAGAGCCCAGGCCTACTGATGGTATCATAGGCCTTGACCAGGTCAATAAAGCAGAGATGTAGGTCTTGTTGGAATTCCCTACACCTCTGCTGTAGCAGACGGACAGAAAATATGGCATCTGTGCAGGACCGCCCTTTCCTGAAACCGCATTGGGTCTCCGCAAGCCTCTCCTCAGCGTGCCTGGCAAGGCGATGCTGAATAATCCTTGCCAGGACCTTTCCCGGCACACTGAGGAGTGAGATGCCCCTGTAGTTGTTACAGTCTGTGCGGTCCCCCTTCTTAAAAAGGGGGACCACCAGGGCATCCTTCCAATCCTGCGGAACCCGTCCAGTGGTCCAGACTGTTGTTATGATGTCATATAGGGCAGTCTGTGCACAAACGCCACCCTCCCTCAGCATTTCGCTTGGGAGATCATCTCTGCCCGCTGCCTTTCCTGGTCTCAGACTCCGGATCGCCTTCAATACTTCCTCAGCAGATGGCACCTCAGCCAGCCACTCACAGGGGGTGACTTCATCCAATATTTGAGGCACCGCAGCCTCAGCAGGGTCATCCTCACTTTGTGCCACGATGTTTTCCTGGCTGTGGGATTTTCCCTCCCCCAGGACCTCACAGAAATGCTCAGCAAATCTGCGAACCTGTTCCTGGGGGTCGGAAATTGGATCACCGTTTTTTCCCCTAATGATGGTAATAGGTGTGGCGCTGCAGGTTACTTTTTTGATGGAGTTAAATAGCGATTTGTGATCACGGGCCACTGAGGCAGACTCCATCTCCTCAGCAACCCGCGACCACCACCCATCCTTGCAGCGCCTCACGGCTCTCCGAACCTCCGAGCGAAGGCTGCGGTAAGCCTCCTCATTCTCTGACGTGGGATTCTGTAGCCGATGACAGTGGGCCTGTCGCTTTTTCTCAACCATCCTGAACAACTCCTCTGTCATCCAGGGTGTCTGGGGAGGTCTGGACCGCGTACCCAAAGCAGCCATTGCAGCTGCATGAGTCACAGTCCTAAACCTCGCCCATTTACCCTCGACATCAGGAGGAGTCGGGGACGATGCCAATCCCAGCCGCAAGCGATGATGAAATTCTCGCTTGCAACTTTCATCAGATAACTGAGACCAGGCCACTTTAGGTTGGAATGGGGTCCTGGGTGTACACCCACCACCGGAGTGGAAGAATGGCAGGCGCATCTTACAGATGACTAGTCGATGGTCAGAGGGCAGATCAGCTCCACGGTAGGTCCTGGTGTCAAGGATATGGGCTCGCATTCGCTGGTCCGTCACTATGTAGTCCAGCAGATGTTCTTGCTTGGACCCGGCATGCATCCATGATGTTGTGTGGATGCGCCGATGCCGGAACAGCGTGTTGGTAATTACAAGCCCATGGGCTGCACAAAAATCTAGCAGCCTCCTACCGTTGGTATTGAGCTGATCTGGCCCATGCCCTCCAATCACTCCAGACCAGGTGCCAGTATCATGACCAACTCGGGCATTGAAGTCACCCAACATGATGACTCTATCCCGAGGGGCCACTTTAGCCAGCACCTGTGACAGGAGGTCATAGAAGGCATCTGACTCATCGGCTTTGCCTGCATCCCTCCACGGATGTTCATCTTCGGTGGGGGCATAAGTAACCACGACCACCATTCCTCGCCTCCGGTTGATGGGAAGGCGAGCCCAAAGTAGCCTGGGGCTTACAGCTTCCCACACCTCACCGCCACGCTCCCACGCCCCCTTCATTATTTTATTCAAAAGAAGACCCACACCCTGTTGTTTGGCAGTCTGCTGCCCCGAGTAGAGGACTGTCCACCCCTCATGGTGGCAGGAGCCAGAGCCGGTCCACCGGACCTCCTGAATGCCGCATAGATCCAGGCGGTACCGGTCCAGCTCCCGACAGAGGAACACACACACACGTACACACACACTGACGTACACACACTCACACACACACTGACGTACACACACACTCCCATACACACACTCACGTACACACACTCGCACGTACACACACTCACACGTACACACACTCACACGTACACACACCTCGCTCATGTACACACGTACACACACTCACACGTACACACACTCACACGTACACACACACACACTCCCATACACACACTCGCACGTACACACACCTCGCTAACATACACACACTCACACGTACACACTCACACGTACACACAATGATCTCCCATATAGCCTGTAACAGACTGTAGGGGCAAGTGCTGTTAGCGAGCACCTATGAAGGCCGGAACGGTACACGAGGGGGTGGGTGGCCAGCACCACGCCCGACCGCCTTTGTCTCCCTAGCGGCGATGTTTACACACCGCACCTGGTACTCATTTGAGGCTGAGTCGACCTAGGGGAGGCCCGGGACCGGTTCAGATAATCGTCACTGGTGTTGGCCGTGAGCGGGAATCGAACCCGGGTCGCCAGGTTCATAGCGCAGCGTAGCGCTAACCGCTACACTATCGCTCCCCACTCACACACACATACACACCCATACACACACTCGCACGTACACACACTCGCACGTACACACACACACACTGACGTACACACACACACTCCCATACACACACTCACGTACGCACTCGCACGTACACACACGTACACAAACACGTACACACACGTACTCACACACACTCACACGTACACTCACGTACACACACACACTCCCATACACACACTCGCACGTACACACACTCGTACGTACACACACACACACTGACGTACACACACACACTCCCATACACACACTCACGTACACACTCGCACGTACTCACACGTACACTCACGTACACACACACACTCCCATACACACACTCGCACGTACACACACACACTCACACACACACTGACGTACACACACGTACTCACACGTACACACACACGTACACACACACACACTCCCATACACACACTCGCACACACACTGACGTACACACACTCACACGCACATACACTCACGTACACACACACACTCACACACACACTGACGTACACACACACACACACTCACGTACACACACACACTCCCATACACACACTCACGTACACACTCGCACGTACACACACTCACACACACTGACGTACACACACACACTCCCATACACACACTCCATACACACACTCACACGTACACACACCTCGCTAACATACACACACTCACACGTACACACGCCTCGCTCATGTACACACACACTCCCACACACACACACGTACACACACACACACTCCCATACACACACTCCCATACACACACTGACGTACACACACGTACACACACGTACTCACACGTACACACACACGTACACACACCTCGCTCATGTACACACACGTACTCACACGTACACACACACTCCCACACACACACTCCCATACACACACTCGCACGTACACACTGACGTACACACACTCCCATACACACACTCGCACGTACACACACACACTCCCACACACGCTGACGTACACACTCGCACGTACACACACTCGCACGTACACACACGCACTCAGTCACCCGCTCACCCACGGAGTAACGGGGTGTTAACCCACCCCTCACCCCCAGGCGTTCCTTGAGATGTCATCGGAGGAGGCGGCGGTGACGATGGTGAACTACTACACCACGGTCACTCTGCACGTCCGCAGTCAGCCCGTCTTTGTGCAGTACTCAAACCACCGGGAGCTCAAGACGGACAACTCCCCACACCAAGCGGTGACTACCACCAACACAACTACCAACACCATCACACAACTACCAACACCATCACACAACTACCACGTCTACCACTACCACCACCACCACCACGTCTACCAACACCACCACCACCATCACACAACTACCACGTCTACCACCACCACGTCTACCACCACCACCACTACCAACACCACCAACACCACCACTACCAACACCACAACTACCAACACACTACCACCACCACCTCTACCACCACTACACTACCACACAACTACCACTACTACCACTACACTACCACCAACACCACTACCAACACCACCACCACGTCTACCACCACCACTACCAACAACACAACTACCACTACAACATTACTACCACTACTACCACCACCACCACTACAACATTACTACCACCACTACCACCACCACTACCACTACAGCATTACTACCACCACTACCACTACCACCACCACGACTACCAACACCACAACTACCACTACTACCACTACCACACAACTACCACTACACTACCACTACCACACTACCACCACCACACAACTACTACTACACTACCACCACTACAACATTACTACCACCACACAACTACCACCACTACACTACCACCACGTCTACCACCACCACTACCACTACTACCACTACACTACCACCATCACACTACCACTACCACACAACTACCACTACCACACAACTACCACTACTACCACTACACTACCACCACACTACTACCACTACCACCACTACACTACCACCACTACAACATTACTACCACCACACAACTACCACCACTACAACATTACTACCACCACACAACTACCACCACTACACTACCACCACCACACAACTACCACTACTACCACTACACTACCACCACCACCACGTCTACCACCACCACACTACTACCACTACTACCACTACACTACCACCACTACAACATTACTACCACCACACAACTACCACCACTACACTACCACCACCACACCACTACCACCACGTCCACCACCACAACACAACTACCACTACTATTTTTTGCACGTGTATAATTGTGTGCGTGTTGTGTATAGCTGTGTGTTGTGTGTAATTGTGTGCGGTGTATAGGTGGGTGTATTGTGTATAGTTGTGTGGTGTGTAATTCTGTATAGTTGTGTGTGGTGTGTAATTGTGTATAGGTGTGTGTGTGGTGTGCAATTGTGTATAGTTGTGTGTGTTGTGTATTTGTGTATAGCTGTGTGTGTTTAATTGTGTATATCTGTGTGTGTGTATTTGTGTATATTTGTGTGTGCTTAATTGTGTATAGTTGTGTATGTGTTGTGTAATTGTGTGTGTAATTGTGTGCATTGTATAGTTGGGTGTATTATGTATAGTTGTGTGTGTGGTGTGTAATTGTGTATAGTTGTGTGTGTGTTGTGTAACTGTTTAGTTGTGTGTGTGTTGTGTAACTGTGTTTAGTTGTGTGTTTGTTGTGTAACTGTGCATAGTTGTGTGTGTGTTGTGTAACTGTGCATAGTTGTGTGTGTGTTGTGTAACTGTTTAGTGTTGTGTGTGTGTTGTGTAACTGTTTAGTTGTGTGTGTGTTGTGTAACTGTTTAGTTGTGTGTGTGTTGTGTAACTGTTTAGTTGTGTGTGTGTTGTGTAACTGTGATTAGTTGTGTGTGTGTTGTGTAACTGTGCATAGTTGTGTGTGTGTTGTGTAACTGTTTAGTTGTGTGTGTAACTGTTTAGTTGTGTGTGTGTGTAACTGTGTATAGTTGTGTGTGTGTGTTGTGTAACTGTGTTTAGTTGTGTGTGTGTGTTGTGTAACTGTATAGTTGTGTGTGTGTTGTGTAACTGTTTAGTTGTGTGTTTGTGTGTGTAACTGTGTTTAGTTGTGTGTGTGTTGTGTAACTGTATAGTTGTGTGTGTGTTGTGTAACTGTGTATAGTTGTGTGTGTGTTGTGTAACTGTGTATAGTTGTGTGTGTGTTGTGTAACTGTTTAGTTGTGTGTGTGTTGTGTAACTGTTTAGTTGTGTGTGTGTTGTGTAACTGTTTAGTTGTGTGTGTGTTGTGTAACTGTGTTGTGTGTGTGTGTGTAATTGTGATATAGTTGTGTGTGTGTGTTGTGTAATTGTGGTATAGTTGTGTAATTGTGTATGGATGTGTGTGTGTTTAATTGTGTATGGATGTGTGTGTGTGTGTGTTTAATTGTGTATAGTTGTGTGTGTGTGTGTTTAATTGTGTATAGTTGTGTGTGTGTGTGTTTAATTGTGTATAGTTGTGTGTGTGTTTAATTGTGTATAGTTGTGTGTGTGTGTGTTTAATTGTGTATAGTTGTGTGTGTGTGTGTGTGTGTTTAATTGTGTATAGTTGTGTGTGTGTGTGTTTAATTGTGTATAGTTGTGTGTGTGTTCAATTGTGTATAGTTGTGTGTGTGTTTAATTGTGTATAGTTGTGTGTGTTTAATTGTGTATAGTTGTGTGTGTTTAATTGTGTATAGTGTGTGTGTTTAATTGTGTATAGTTGTGTGTGTGTGTGTTTAATTGTGTATAGTGTGTGTGTTTAATTGTGTATAGTGTGTGTGTTTAATTGTGTATAGTTGTGTGTGTGTTTAATTGTGTATAGTTGTGTGTGTGTAATTGTGTATAGTTGTGTGTGTGTGTAATTGTGTATAGTTGTGTGTGTGTGTGTAATTGTGTATAGGTGTGTGTGTGTGATTGTGTAGTTGTGTGTGTGTGTAATTGTGTATAAGTGTGTGTGTGTAATTGTGTATAGGTGTGTGTGTAATTGTGTATATGTGTGTGTGTGTAATTGTGTATAGGTGTGTGTGTGCTGTGTAATTGTGTATAGGTGTGTGTGTGCTGTGTAATTGTGTATAGGTGTGTGTGCTGTGTAATTGTGTATAGGTGTGTGTGTAATTGTGTATAGCTGTGTGTGTAATTGTGTATAGTTGTGTATAGCTGTGTGTGTAATTGTGTATAGTTGTGTGTGTGTGTTTAATTGTGTATAGTTGTGTGTGTGTATTGTGTAACTGTTTAGTTGTGTGTGTGTTGTGTAACTGTGTATAGTTGTGTGTGTGTTGTGTAACTGTGTTTAGTTGTGTGTTTGTTGTGTAACTGTGCATAGTTGTGTGTGTGTGTGTTGTGTAACTGTTTAGTTGTGTGTGTGTTGTGTAACTGTTTAGTTGTGTGTGTGTGTTGTGTAACTGTATAGTTGTGTGTGTGTGTTGTGTAACTGTTTAGTTGTGTGTGTGTGTTGTGTAACTGTGCATAGTTGTGTGTGTTGTGTAACTGTGCATAGTTGTGTGTGTGTTGTGTAACTGTTTAGTTGTGTGTGTGTGTGTTGTGTAACTGTTTAGTTGTGTGTGTTGTGTAACTGTTTAGTTGTGTGTGTGTTGTGTAACTGTTTAGTTATGTGTGTGTGTTGTGTAACTGTTTAGTTGTGTGTGTGTTGTGTAACTGTGTTTAGTTGTGTGTGTGTTGTGTAACTGTGTTTAGTTGTGTGTGTGTTGTGTAACTGTGCATAGTTGTGTGTGTGTGTTGTGTAACTGTATAGTTGTGTGTGTGTGTTGTGTAACTGTATAGTTGTGTGTGTGTGTGTTGTGTAACTGTTTAGTTGTGTGTGTGTGTTGTGTAACTGTTTAGTTGTGTGTGTGTGTTGTGTAACTGTTTAGTTGTGTGTGTGTGTTGTGTAACTGTTTAGTTGTGTGTGTGTGTTGTGTAACTGTTTAGTTGTGTGTGTTGTGTAACTGTGTTTAGTTGTGTGTTTGTTGTGTAACTGTGCATAGTTGTGTGTGTGTTGTGTAACTGTGCATAGTTGTGTGTGTGTTGTGTAACTGTTTAGTGTTGTGTGTGTGTTGTGTAACTGTTTAGTTGTGTGTGTGTTGTGTAACTGTTTAGTTGTGTGTGTGTTGTGTAACTGTGATTAGTTGTGTGTGTGTTGTGTAACTGTGATTAGTTGTGTGTGTGTTGTGTAACTGTGCATAGTTGTGTGTGTGTTGTGTAACTGTTTAGTTGTGTGTGTAACTGTTTAGTTGTGTGTGTGTGTAACTGTGTATAGTTGTGTGTGTGTGTTGTGTAACTGTGTTTAGTTGTGTGTGTGTGTTGTGTAACTGTATAGTTGTGTGTTTGTGTGTGTAACTGTGTTTAGTTGTGTGTGTGTTGTGTACCTGTATAGTTGTGTGTGTGTTGTGTAACTGTGTATAGTTGTGTGTGTGTTGTGTAACTGTGTATAGTTGTGTGTGTGTTGTGTAACTGTTTAGTTGTGTGTGTGTTGTGTAACTGTATAGGTGTGTGTTGTGTAACTGTGTTGTGTGTGTGTGTGTAATTGTGATATAGTTGTGTGTGTGTGTTGTGTAATTGTGGTATAGTTGTGTAATTGTGTATGGATGTGTGTGTGTTTAATTGTGTATGGATGTGTGTGTGTGTGTTTAATTGTGTATGGTTGTGTGTGTGTGTGTTTAATTGTGTATAGTTGTGTGTGTGTTTAATTGTGTATAGTTGTGTGTGTGTGTTTAATTGTGTATAGTTGTGTGTGTGTTTAATTGTGTATAGTTGTGTGTGTGTGTTTAATTGTGTATAGTTGTGTGTGTGTTCAATTGTGTATAGTTGTGTGTGTGTTTAATTGTGTATAGTTGTGTGTGTGTTTAATTGTGTATAGTGTGTGTGTTTAATTGTGTATAGTTGTGTGTGTTTAATTGTGTATAGTTGTGTGTGTGTGTTTAATTGTGTATAGTGTGTGTGTTTAATTGTGTATAGTGTGTGTGTTTAATTGTGTATAGTTGTGTGTGTGTGTTTAATTGTGTATAGTTGTGTGTGTTTAATTGTGTATAGTTGTGTGTGTAATTGTGTATAGTTGTGTGTGTGTGTGTAATTGTGTATAGGTGTGTGTGTGTGTGATTGTGTAGTTGTGTGTGTGTGTAATTGTGTATAGGTGTGTGTGTGTAATTGTGTATAGGTGTGTGTAATTGTGTATAGGTGTGTGTGTGTGTAATTGTGTATAGGTGTGTGTGTGCTGTGTAATTGTGTATAGGTGTGTGTGCTGTGTAATTGTGTATAGGTGTGTGTGTAATTGTGTATAGTTGTGTGTGTGTGTGTAATTATGTATAGTTGTGTGTGTGTAATTGTGTATAGCTGTGTGTGTAATTGTGTATAGTTGTGTATAGCTGTGTGTGTAATTGTGTATAGTTGTGTGTGTGTGTTTAATTGTGTATAGTTGTGTGTGTGTATTGTGTAACTGTTTAGTTGTGTGTGTGTTGTGTAACTGTGTATAGTTGTGTGTGTGTTGTGTAACTGTGTTTAGTTGTGTGTTTGTTGTGTAACTGTGCATAGTTGTGTGTGTGTTGTGTAACTGTTTAGTTGTGTGTGTGTTGTGTAACTGTTTAGTTGTGTGTGTGTGTTGTGTAACTGTTTAGTTGTGTGTGTGTTGTGTAACTGTATAGTTGTGTGTGTGTGTGTGTTGTGTAACTGTTTAGTTGTGTGTGTGTGTTGTGTAACTGTGCATAGTTGTGTGTGTTGTGTAACTGTGCATAGTTGTGTGTGTTGTGTAACTGTTTAGTTGTGTGTGTGTGTGTTGTGTAACTGTTTAGTTGTGTGTGTGTTGTGTAACTGTTTAGTTGTGTGTGTGTTGTGTAACTGTTTAGTTATGTGTGTGTGTTGTGTAACTGTTTAGTTGTGTGTGTGTTGTGTAACTGTTTAGTTGTGTGTGTGTTGTGTAACTGTGTTTAGTTGTGTGTGTGTTGTGTAACTGTGCATAGTTGTGTGTGTGTGTTGTGTAACTGTATAGTTGTGTGTGTGTGTGTTGTGTAACTGTTTAGTTGTGTGTGTGTGTTGTGTAACTGTTTAGTTGTGTGTGTGTGTTGTGTAACTGTTTAGTTGTGTGTGTGTGTTGTGTAACTGTTTAGTTGTGTGTGTGTGTGTTGTGTAACTGTTTAGTTGTGTGTGTGTGTGTTGTGTAACTGCTTAGTTGTGTGTGTGTGTTGTGTAACTGTTTAGTTGTGTGTGTGTGTTGTGTAACTGCTTAGTTGTGTGTGTGTTGTGTAACTGTGCTTAGTTGTGTGTGTTGTGTAACTGTGCATAGTTGTGTGTGTGTTGTGTAACTGTTTAGTTGTGTGTGTGTGTTGTGTAACTGTGTTTAGTTGTGTGTGTGTGTGTTGTGTAACTGTGTTTAGTTGTGTGTGTGTGTGTTGTGTAACTGTGTTTAGTTGTGTGTGTGTGTTGTGTAACTGTTTAGTTGTGTGTGTGTGTTGTGTAACTGTTTAGTTGTGTGTGTGTTGTGTAACTGTTTAGTTGTGTGTGTGTTGTGTAACTGTGTATAGTTGTGTGTGTGTGTGTTGTGTAACTGTATAGTTGTGTGTGTGTGTGTTGTGTAACTGTATAGGTGTGTGTGTGTGTTGTGTAACTGTGTATAGTTGTGTGTGTGTTGTGTAACTGTGTATAGTTGTGTGTGTGTTGTGTAACTGTGTATAGTTGTGTGTGTGTTGTGTAACTGTGTATAGTTGTGTGTGTGTTGTGTAACTGTGTATAGTTGTGTGTGTGTTGTGTAACTGTGTATAGTTGTGTGTGTGTTGTGTAACTGTGCATAGTTGTGTGTGTGTGTTGTGTAACTGTGCATAGTTGTGTGTGTGTTGTGTAACTGTGCATAGTTGTGTGTGTGTTGTGTAACTGTGTATAGTTGTGTGTGTGTTGTGTAACTCTATAGTTGTGTGTGTGTTGTGTAATTGTGTATAGTTGTGTGTGTGTTGTGTAACTGTGGTTAGTTGTGTGTGTGTTGTGTAACTGTTTAGTTGTGTGTGTTGTGTAACTGTGTATAGTTGTGTGTGTTGTGTAAATGTTTAGTTGTGTGTGTGTTGTGTAACTGTTTAGTTGTGTGTGTGTTGTGTAACTGTTTAGTTGTGTGTGTGTTGTGTAACTGTTTAGTTGTGTGTGTGTTGTGTAACTGTTTAGTTGTGTGTGTGTTGTGTAACTGTATAGGTGTGTGTTGTGTAACTGTGGTATAGTTGTGTAATTGTGTATGGATGTGTGTGTGTTTAATTGTGTATAGTTGTGTGTGTGTTTAATTGTGTTTAGTTGTGTGTGTGTGTGCTGTGTAATTGTGTATAGTTGTGTGTGTGTGTGTAATTATGCGTGTGTAATTGTGTGTGTTTGTGTTGTATAGTTGCGTATGTTGTGTATAGTTGCGTGTGTATAGTTGTGTGTGTGTATACTTTTGTATACTTGTGTGTGTATACTTGTGTTGTGTATACTTGTGTGTGTATACGTGTGTTGTGTGTATACGTTTGTATGTGTGTGTATATAATTGTGTATAACTGTATAACTGTGTATAATTGTGTATAACTATAATTGTGAATCTATATAATTGTGTTTAACTGTGTATAACTATATAATTGTGTAACTGTATAACTGTGTATAACTGTGTATAATTGTGTATAATTGTGTGTAACTATAATTGTGTGTAACTATATAATTGTATATAATTGTGTATACCTGTATAATTGTGTATAATTGTGTTTAACTATATAAGCGTGTATAACTATGATTGTGTATAACTGTAACTACATAATTGTGTCTAATTGTGTATACCTATATAATTGTGTATTATTCTAAAACTATGTATAACTATATAACTATGTATAACTATATAATTCTATAACTATGTATAACTATATAATTGTGTATAATTCTATAACTATGTATAATTCTATAACTATGTATAACTTTATAATTGTGTATAACTTTATAATTGTGTATAATTGTGTATAACTATATAACTGTGTATAATTCTATAACTATGTATAACTTTATAATTGTGTCTAATTGTGTATAACTATATGATTGTGTATAATTCTAAAACTATGTATAACTTTATAATTGTGTATAACTTTATAATTGTGTCTAATTGTGTATAACTATATGATTGTGTATAATTCTATAACTATGTATAACTTTATAATTGTGTATAACTATATGATTGTGTCTAATTGTGTTGCTGCTGCTGCTGTGCCACCACCTCCACAGAGAGCCCAGGCCGCCCTCCACGCCTTCAACTCCTCCGTTGGGGGGGGCATGGGTGGGGGCATGGGTGGGGGCATGGGGGGGGGCATGGGGGGGGGGCTCATGGGGGCCCCCGGCATGGGGGGAGGGGGGATGCTGGGGGGGGGCTCCCAGGGTGGGGGGCTGCTTCTGGGGGGCGGCGGGGGGGGGATGACGGAGGGGGGAGGGGCCGGAGCCCTCAGCCCGGTGCTCCACGTGGTGGTGGAGAATCTCTTTTACCCGGTCACGTTGGACGTGCTTCACCAGGCCAGTCACTCACCCAGTCACTCACCCAGTCACTCACTCAGTCACTCACCTAGTCACTCACCTAGTCACTCACCCAGTCACTCACTCAGTCACTCACCCAGTCACTCAGTCACTCACCCAATCACGTGGTGGTGGAGAATCTCTTTTACCCAGTCACGTTGGACGTGCTTCACCAGGCCAGTCACTCACCCAGTCACTTACCTAGTCACTCACCCAGTCACTCAGTCACTCACCCAGTCACTCACCCAGTCACTCACCCAGTCACGTGGTGGTGGAGAATCTCTTTTACCCAGTCACGTTGGACGTGCTTCACCAGGCCAGTCACTCACCCAGTCACTTACCTAGTCACTCACCCAGTCACTCAGTCACTCACCCAGTCACTCACCCAGTCACTCACCCAGTCACGTGGTGGTGGAGAATCTCTTTTACCCGGTCACGTTGGATGTGCTTCACCAGGCCAGTCACTCACCCAGTCACTCACCCAGTCACTCACCCAGTCACTCACCTAGTCACTCACCCAGTCACTCACCCAGTCACGTGGTGGTGGAGAATCTCTTTTACCCGGTCACGTTGGATGTGCTTCACCAGGCCAGTCACTCACCCAGTCACTCACTCAGTCACTCACTCAGTCACTCACCTAGTCACTCACCCAGTCACTCACTCACCCAGTCACGTGGTGGTGGAGAATCTCTTTTACCCGGTCACGTTGGACGTGCTTCACCAGGCCAGTCACTCACCCAGTCACTCACCCAGTCACTCACCCAGTCACTCACCCAGTCACTCACCCAGTCACTCACCCAGTCACTCACCCAGTCACTCACCTAGTCACTCACCTAGTCACTCAGTCACTCACTCACCTAGTCACTCACCTAGTCACTCAGTCACTCACTCAGTCACTCAGTCACTCACCCAGTCACTCACCCAGTCACGTGGTGGTGGAGAATCTCTTTTACCCGGTCACGTTGGACGTGCTTCACCAGGCCAGTCACTCACCCAGTCACTCACCCAGTCACTCACCCAGTCACTCACCCAGTCACTCACCCAGTCACTCACCCAGTCACTCACCCAGTCACTCACCTAGTCACTCACCTAGTCACTCAGTCACTCACTCACCTAGTCACTCACCTAGTCACTCAGTCACTCACTCAGTCACTCAGTCACTCACCCAGTCACTCACCCAGTCACGTGGTGGTGGAGAATCTCTTTTACCCGGTCACGTTGGACGTGCTTCACCAGGCCAGTCACTCACCCAGTCACTCACCCAGTCACTCACCCAGTCACTCACCCAGTCACTCACCCAGTCACTCACCCAGTCACTCACCCAGTCACTCACCTAGTCACTCACCTAGTCACTCAGTCACTCACTCACCTAGTCACTCACCTAGTCACTCAGTCACTCACTCAGTCACTCAGTCACTCACCCAGTCACTCACCCAGTCACGTGGTGGTGGAGAATCTCTTTTACCCGGTCACGTTGGACGTGCTTCACCAGGCCAGTCACTCACCCAGTCACTCACCCAGTCACTCACCCAGTCACTCACCCAGTCACTCACCTAGTCACTCACCTAGTCACTCACCTAGTCACTCACCCAGTCACGTGGTGGTGGAGAATCTCTTTTACCCGGTCACGTTGGACGTGCTTCACCAGGCCAGTCACTCACCCAGTCACTCACCCAGTCACTCACCCAGTCACTCACCCAGTCACTCACCTAGTCACTCACCTAGTCACTCACCTAGTCACTCACCCAGTCACGTGGTGGTGGAGAATCTCTTTTACCCGGTCACGTTGGACGTGCTTCACCAGGCCAGTCACTCACCCAGTCACTCACTCAGTCACTCACCCAGTCACTCACCTAGTCACTCACTCAGTCACTCACTCTCTCAGTCACTCACCTAGTCACTCACCTAGTCACTCACCCAGTCACTCACCCAGTCACGTGGTGGTGGAGAATCTCTTTTACCCGGTCACGTTGGACGTGCTTCACCAGGCCAGTCACTCACCCAGTCACTCACCCAGTCACTCACCCAGTCACTCACCCAGTCACTCAGTGACTCACTCACCCAGTCACTCACCCAGTCAGTCACCCAGTCACTCACCCAGTCACGTGGTGGTGGAGAATCTCTTTTACCCGGTCACGTTGGACGTGCTTCACCAGGCCAGTCACTCACCTAGTCACTCACCCAGTCACTCACCTAGTCACTCACTCAGTCAGTCACTCACCCAGTCACTCACCCAGTCACTCACCCAGTCACGTGGTGGTGGAGAATCTCTTTTACCCGGTCACATTGGACGTGCTTCACCAGGCCAGTCACTCACCCAGTCACTCACCCAGTCACTCACCCAGTCACTCACCCAGTCACTCACCCAGTCAGTCACTCTCTCAGTCACTCACCCAGTCACTCACTCAGTCACTCACCTAGTCACGTGGTGGTGGAGAATCTCTTTTACCCGGTCACGTTGGACGTGCTTCACCAGGCCAGTCACTCACCCAGTCACTCACTCAGTCACTCACCCAGTCACTCACCTAGTCACTCACCCAGTCACTCACCCAGTCACTCACCCAGTCACTCACCCAGTCACTCACCTAGTCACTCACTCAGTCACTCACTCAGTCACTCACCTAGTCACTCACCCAGTCACTCACCCAGTCACTCACTCAGTCACTCACCCAGTCACGTGGTGGTGGAGAATCTCTTTTACCCGGTCACGTTGGACGTGCTTCACCAGGCCAGTCACTCACCTAGTCACTCACCTAGTCACTCACCCAGTCACTCACCTAGTCACTCACCTAGTCACTCACTCAGTCACTCACCTAGTCACTCACCTAGTCACTCACCTAGTCACTCACCTAATCACTCACCCAGTCACTCACCCAGTCACTCACCCAGTCACTCACCCAGTCACTCACCCAGTCACGTGGTGGTGGAGAATCTCTTTTACCCGGTCACGTTGGACGTGCTTCACCAGGCCAGTCACTTACCTAGTCACTCACCCAGTCACTCACCCAGTCACTCACCTAGTCACTCACTCAGTCACTCACTCACCCAGTCACTCACCCAGTCACGTGGTGGTGGAGAATCTCTTTTACCCGGTCACGTTGGACGTGCTTCACCAGGCCAGTCACTCACCTAGTCACTCACCTAGTCACTCACCCAGTCACTCACCCAGTCACTCACCTAGTCACGTGGTGGTGGAGAATCTCTTTTACCCGGTCACGTTGGACGTGCTTCACCAGGCCAGTCACTCACCCAGTCACTCACTCAGTCACTCACCTAGTCACTCACCTAGTCACTCACTCAGTCAGTCACTCACCCAGTCACTCACCCACCCAGTCACTCACCCAGTCACTCACTCAGTCAGTCACCTAGTCACTCACTCTCTCAGTCACTCACTCAGTCACTCACCCAGTCACTCACTCAGTCACTCACCTAGTCACTCACCTAGTCACTCACCCAGTCACGTGGTGGTGGAGAATCTCTTTTACCCGGTCACGTTGGACGTGCTTCACCAGGCCAGTCACTCACCCAGTCACTCACCCAGTCACTCACTCTCTCAGTCACTCACCCAGTCACTCACTCTCTCAGTCACTCACCCAGTCACTCACCCAGTCACTCACCTAGTCACTCACCCAGTCACTTACCTAGTCACTCACTCAGTCACTCACCTAGTCACTCACCCAGTCACTCACCTAGTCACTCACTCAGTCACTCACCTAGTCACTCACCCAGTCACTCACCCAGTCACTCACCCAGTCACTCAGTCACTCACCCAGTCACTCACTCAGTCACTCACTCAGTCACTCACCCAGTCACGTGGTGGTGGAGAATCTCTTTTACCCGGTCACGTTGGACGTACTTCACCAGGCCAGTCACTCACCCAGTCACTCTCCCAGTCACTCACTCAGTCACTCACCTAGTCACTCACTCAGTCACTCACCTAGTCACGTGGTGGTGGAGAATCTCTTTTACCCGGTCACGTTGGACGTGCTTCACCAGGCCAGTCACTCACCCAGTCACTCACCCAGTCACTCACCTAGTCACTCACCTAGTCACTCACCTAGTCACTCACCTAGTCACTCACCCAGTCACTCACTCTCTCAGTCACTCACCCAGTCACTCACTCTCTCAGTCACTCACCCAGTCACTCACCCAGTCACTCACTCAGTCACTCACTCTCTCAGTCACTCACCTAGTCACTCACCTAGTCACTCACCCAGTCACGTGGTGGTGGAGAATCTCTTTTACCCGGTCACGTTGGACGTGCTTCACCAGGCCAGTCACTCACCCAGTCACTCACCCAGTCACTCACTCAGTCACTCACCCAGTCACGTGGTGGTGGAGAATCTCTTTTACCCGGTCACGTTGGACGTGCTTCACCAGGCCAGTCACTCACCCAGTCACTCACTCACCTAGTCACTTACTCAGTCACTCAGTCACTCACCCAGTCACTCACCTAGTCACTTACTCAGTCACTCAGTCACTCACCCAGTCACGTGGTGGTGGAGAATCTCTTTTACCCGGTCACGTTGGACGTGCTTCACCAGGCCAGTCACTCACCCAGTCACTCACTCAGTCACTCACCTAGTCACTCACCTAGTCACTCACTCAGTCAGTCACTCACCCAGTCACTCACCCACCCAGTCACTCACCCAGTCACTCACTCAGTCAGTCACCTAGTCACTCACTCTCTCAGTCACTCACTCAGTCACTCACCCAGTCACTCACTCAGTCACTCACCTAGTCACTCACCCAGTCACGTGGTGGTGGAGAATCTCTTTTACCCGGTCACGTTGGACGTGCTTCACCAGGCCAGTCACTCACCCAGTCACTCACTCAGTCACTCACCTAGTCACTCACCTAGTCACTCACTCAGTCAGTCACTCACCCAGTCACTCACCCACCCAGTCACTCACCCAGTCACTCACTCAGTCAGTCACCTAGTCACTCACTCTCTCAGTCACTCACTCAGTCACTCACCCAGTCACTCACTCAGTCACTCACCTAGTCACTCACCTAGTCACTCACCCAGTCACGTGGTGGTGGAGAATCTCTTTTACCCGGTCACGTTGGACGTGCTTCACCAGGCCAGTCACTCACCCAGTCACTCACTCAGTCACTCACCTAGTCACTCACCTAGTCACTCACTCAGTCAGTCACTCACCCAGTCACTCACCCACCCAGTCACTCACCCAGTCACTCACTCAGTCAGTCACCTAGTCACTCACTCTCTCAGTCACTCACTCAGTCACTCACCCAGTCACTCACTCAGTCACTCACCTAGTCACTCACCTAGTCACTCACCCAGTCACGTGGTGGTGGAGAATCTCTTTTACCCGGTCACGTTGGACGTGCTTCACCAGGCCAGTCACTCACCCAGTCACTCACTCAGTCACTCACCTAGTCACTCACCTAGTCACTCACTCAGTCAGTCACTCACCCAGTCACTCACCCACCCAGTCACTCACCCAGTCACTCACTCAGTCAGTCACCTAGTCACTCACTCTCTCAGTCACTCACTCAGTCACTCACCCAGTCACTCACTCAGTCACTCACCTAGTCACTCACCTAGTCACTCACCCAGTCACGTGGTGGTGGAGAATCTCTTTTACCCGGTCACGTTGGACGTGCTTCACCAGGCCAGTCACTCACCCAGTCACTCACTCAGTCACTCACCCAGTCACTCACCCAGTCAGTCACTCACCTAGTCACTCACCTAGTCACGTGGTGGTGGAGAATCTCTTTTACCCGGTCACGTTGGACGTGCTTCACCAGGCCAGTCACTCACCCAGTCACTCACTCAGTCACTTACCTAGTCACTCACCTAGTCACTCACTCACTCAGTCACTCACTCAGTCACTCACCCAGTCACTCACTCAGTCACTCACCTAGTCACTCACTCAGTCACTCAGTCAGTCACTCACCCAGTCACTCACCCAGTCACTCACTCTCTCAGTCACTCACCCAGTCACTCACCCAGTCACTCAGTCACTCACTCACTCAGTCACTCACCCAGTCACGTGGTGGTGGAGAATCTCTTTTACCCGGTCACGTTGGACGTGCTTCACCAGGCCAGTCACTCACCCAGTCACTCACCCAGTCACTCACTCAGTCAGTCACCTAGTCACTCACTCTCTCAGTCACTCACCCAGTCACTCAACCAGTCACGTGGTGGTGGAGAATCTCTTTTACCCGGTCACGTTGGACGTGCTTCACCAGGCCAGTCACTCACCTAGTCACTCACCTAGTCACTCACCTAGTCACTCACCCAGTCACTCAGTCACTCACCCAGTCACTCACCTAGTCACTCACCCAGTCACTCTCTCAGTCACTCACCCAGTCACTCACCCAGTCACTCACCCAGTCACTCACTCACTCACTCACCCAGTCACGTGGTGGTGGAGAATCTCTTTTACCCGGTCACGTTGGACGTGCTTCACCAGGCCAGTCACTCACCCAGTCACTCACCCAGTCACTCACCTAGTCACTCACCTAGTCACTCACCCAGTCACTCACTCAGTCACTCACCTAGTCACTCACCCAGTCACTCACTCTCTCAGTCACTCACCCAGTCACTCACCCAGTCACTCACCCAGTCACGTGGTGGTGGAGAATCTCTTTTACCCGGTCACGTTGGACGTGCTTCACCAGGCCAGTCACTCACCCAGTCACTCACCTAGTCACTCACTCAGTCAGTCACCTAGTCACTCACCTAGTCACTCAGTGACTCACTCACCTAGTCACTCACCTAGTCACTCAGTCACTCACCCAGTCACTCACCCAGTCACTCACTCAGTCACTCAGTCACTCACCCAGTCACTCACCCACCCAGTCACTCACTCAGTCACTCAGTCACTCACCCAGTCACTCACCTAGTCACTCACCCAGTCACTCACCTAGTCACTCACCCAGTCACGTGGTGGTGGAGAATCTCTTTTACCCGGTCACGTTGGACGTGCTTCACCAGGCCAGTCACTCACTCACTCACTCAGTCACTTACCTAGTCACTCACCCAGTCACTCACCCAGTCACTCACCTAGTCACTCACTCAGTCACTCACTCACCCAGTCACTCACCCAGTCACGTGGTGGTGGAGAATCTCTTTTACCCGGTCACGTTGGACGTGCTTCACCAGGCCAGTCACTCACCTAGTCACTCACCTAGTCACTCACCTAGTCACTCACCCAGTCACTCACTCAGTCACTCACCCAGTCACTCACTCAGTCACTCACTCAGTCACTCACTCAGTCAGTCACTCACCTAGTCACTCACCTAGTCACGTGGTGGTGGAGAATCTCTTTTACCCGGTCACGTTGGACGTGCTTCACCAGGCCAGTCACTCACCCAGTCACTCACTCAGTCACTTACCTAGTCACTCACTCAGTCACTCACCTAGTCACTCACCCAGTCACTCAGTCACTCACTCAGTCACTCACTCACCCAGTCACGTGGTGGTGGAGAATCTCTTTTACCCGGTCACGTTGGACGTACTTCACCAGGCCAGTCACTCGCCTAGTCACTCACTCAGTCAGTCACTCAGTCAGTCACTCACTCAGTCACTCACCCAGTCACGTGGTGGTGGAGAATCTCTTTTACCCGGTCACGTTGGACGTGCTTCACCAGGCCAGTCACTCACCTAGTCACTCACCTAGTCACTCACTCAGTCACTCACCTAGTCACTCACCCAGTCAGTCACTCACTCAGTCACTCACCCAGTCACTCACCCAGTCACTCACCTAGTCACTCACCTAGTGACTCACCTAGTCACTCACTCAGTCACTCAGTCACTCACTCACCCAGTCACTCGCCCAGTCAGTCACTCACTCACTCAGTCACTCACCCAGTCACTCACCTAGTCACTCACCCAGTCACTCACTCAGTCACTCACCCAGTCACGTGGTGGTGGAGAATCTCTTTTACCCGGTCACGTTGGACGTGCTTCACCAGGCCAGTCACTCACTCAGTCACTCACTCACCCAGTCACTCACTCAGTCACTCAGTCACTCACCCAGTCACTCACTCAGTCAGTCACCTAGTCACTCACCCAGTCACTCACCCAGTCACGTGGTGGTGGAGAATCTCTTTTACCCGGTCACGTTGGACGTGCTTCACCAGGCCAGTCACTCAGTCACTCACCCAGTCACTCACCCAGTCACTCACTCAGTCACTCAGTCACTCACCCAGTCACTCACCCACCCAGTCACTCACTCAGTCACTCAGTCACTCACCCAGTCACTCACCTAGTCACTCACCCAGTCACTCACCTAGTCACTCACCCAGTCACGTGGTGGTGGAGAATCTCTTTTACCCGGTCACGTTGGACGTGCTTCACCAGGCCAGTCACTCACTCACTCACTCAGTCACTTACCTAGTCACTCACCCAGTCACTCACCCAGTCACTCACCTAGTCACTCACTCAGTCACTCACTCACCCAGTCACTCACCCAGTCACGTGGTGGTGGAGAATCTCTTTTACCCGGTCACGTTGGACGTGCTTCACCAGGCCAGTCACTCACCTAGTCACTCACCTAGTCACTCACCCAGTCACTCACCCAGTCACTCACCTAGTCACGTGGTGGTGGAGAATCTCTTTTACCCGGTCACGTTGGACGTGCTTCACCAGGCCAGTCACTCACCTAGTCACTCACCTAGTCACTCACCCAGTCACTCACCTAGTCACTCACCTAGTCACTCACCTAGTCACTCACCCAGTCACTCACTCAGTCACTCACCCAGTCACTCACTCAGTCACTCACTCAGTCACTCACTCAGTCAGTCACTCACCTAGTCACTCACCTAGTCACGTGGTGGTGGAGAATCTCTTTTACCCGGTCACGTTGGACGTGCTTCACCAGGCCAGTCACTCACCCAGTCACTCACTCAGTCACTTACCTAGTCACTCACTCAGTCACTCACCTAGTCACTCACCCAGTCACTCAGTCACTCACTCAGTCACTCACTCACCCAGTCACGTGGTGGTGGAGAATCTCTTTTACCCGGTCACGTTGGACGTACTTCACCAGGCCAGTCACTCGCCTAGTCACTCACTCAGTCAGTCACTCAGTCAGTCACTCACTCAGTCACTCACCCAGTCACGTGGTGGTGGAGAATCTCTTTTTCCCGGTCACGTTGGACGTACTTCACCAGGCTAGTCACTCGCCTAGTCACTCACTCAGTCAGTCACTCACTCAGTCACTCACCCAGTCACGTGGTGGTGGAGAATCTCTTTTACCCGGTCACGTTGGACGTGCTTCACCAGGCCAGTCACTCACCTAGTCACTCACCTAGTCACTCACTCAGTCACTCACCTAGTCACTCACCCAGTCAGTCACTCACTCAGTCACTCACCCAGTCACTCACCCAGTCACTCACCTAGTCACTCACCTAGTGACTCACCTAGTCACTCACTCAGTCACTCAGTCACTCACTCACCCAGTCACTCGCCCAGTCAGTCACTCACTCACTCAGTCACTCACCCAGTCACTCACCTAGTCACTCACCTAGTGACTCACCTAGTCACTCACTCAGTCACTCACCCAGTCACGTGGTGGTGGAGAATCTCTTTTACCCGGTCACGTTGGACGTGCTTCACCAGGCCAGTCACTCGCCCAGTCACTCACCCAGTCACTCACTCAGTCAGTCACTCACTCACCCAGTCACTCACCTAGTCACTCACCTAGTCACTCACCCAGTCACTCTCCTAGTCACTCACCCAGTCACTCAGTCACTCACCCAGTCACTCACCCAGTCACTCACTCAGTCACACACCCAGTCACTCACCCAGTCACTCACTCAGTCACACACCCAGTCACGTGGTGGTGGAGAATCTCTTTTACCCAGTCACGTTGGACGTACTTCACCAGGCCAGTCACTCTCCCAGTCACTCTCCCAGTCACTCACCCAGTCACTCACCCAGTCACTCACCCAGTCACTCAGTCACTCACCCAGTGGCTCACCTAGTCACTCACCTAGTCACTCAGTCACTCACCCAGTGACTCACCTAGTCACTCACCTAGTTACTCAGTCACTCACTCAGTCACTCACCTAGTCACTCAGTCACTCACTCACCCAGTCACTCACCCAGTCACTCAGTCACGTGGTGGTGGAGAATCTCTTTTACCCGGTCACGTTGGACGTACTTCACCAGGCCAGTCACTCAGTCACTCACCCAGTCACTCACTCAGTCACTCAGTCACTCACTCAGTCACACTCACCCAGTCACTCACCTAGTCACTCACTCACTGACGGTGATGGTTGTTGTGGTGATGATGTGATGGTTGTTGTGGTGATGGTTGTTGTGGTGATGATGTGATGGTGATGGTGGTTGTGGTGATGATGTGATGGTGATGGTGGTTGTGGTGATGATGTGACGGTGATGGTTGTTGTGGTGGTGATGTGACGGTGATGGTGGTTGTTGTTGTTGTGGTGTGACGACGATGATGGTGGTTGTGGTGGTGACGGTGATGGTGGTTGTGGTGATGATGTGACGGTGATGGTTGTGGTGATGATGTGATGGTGGTTGTGGTGGTGACGGTGATGGTGGTTGTGGTTGTTGTGGTGTGACGATGATGGTGGTTGTGGTGGTGATGACGGTGATGGTGGTTGTGGTGGTGACGGTGATGGTGGTTGTGGTGGTGACGGTGATGGTGGTTGTGGTGGTGACGGTGATGGTGGTTGTGGTTGTTGTGGTGTGACGATGATGGTGGTTGTGGTGGTGATGACGGTGATGGTGGTTGTGGTGGTGATGTGACGGTGATGGTGGTTGTGGTTGTTGTGGTGTAGATCTTCTCTAAGTTTGGGACGGTTCTGAAGGTGATCACCTTCACCAAGAACAACCAGTTCCAGGCCCTGCTGCAGTATGCAGACCCCATCCACGCTCACCAGAGCAAGATGGTGAGTACCTCCACACTCACCCGGACACTCACTCACACGCTCACTCACTCACTCGCTCGCTCACTCACTCATTCACACACTGTCACACTCACTCACACGCTCACCCGCTCATTCAGTCACACGCTCATTCACACGCTCACTCGCTCATTCAGTCACACGCTCACTCACACACTCACTCGCTCACCCGCTCACACGCTCATTCACACGCTCACTCACACACTCACTCGCTCACTCACTCATTCAGTCACACGCTCACTCATTCAGTCACACGCTCACTCACACGCTCACCCGCTCACACGCTCATTCACACGCTCACTCACACACTCACTCGCTCACTCGCTCATTCAGTCACACACTCACTCATTCAGTCACACGCTCACTCACACACTCACTCACACGCTCATTCAGTCACACACTGTCACACTCGCTCACTCACACACTCACTCGCTCACTCGCTCATTCAGTCACACGCTCACTCACACACTCACTCGCTCACTCATTCAGTCACACACTGTCACACTCGCTCACACGCTCACTCACACACTCATACGCTCACCCGCTCATTCAGTCACACGCTCACTCACACGCTCACTCATTCAGTCACACGCTCACTCACTCACTCATTCAGTCACACGCTCACTCACACACTCACTCACTCATTCAGTCACACGCTCACTCACACACTCACTCACTCATTCAGTCACACACTGTGACACTCGCTCACACGCTCATTCACACACTCACACAGTCACACACTCACTTACTCGGTCACTCACTCGCTCACTCACTCATTCAGTCACACACTGTGACACTCGCTCACACGCTCATTCACACACTCACACAGTCACACACTCACTTACTCAGTCACTCACTCGCTCACTCACTCATTCAGTCACACGCTGTGACACTCGCTCACACGCTCACTCACACACTCATACACTCACTTACTCAGTCACTCGCTCACTCACTCACTCGCTCACTCACTCATTCAGTCACACGCTCACTCACACACTCGCTCACTCACTCACTCAATCAGTCACACTGTCACACTCGCTCACACGCTCACTCACACACTCACTCACACGCTCATTCAGTCACACACTCAGTCACACACTCAGTCACACACCCGTACACTCGCTCACTCACTCACTCACACACTCGCACACTCAGTCACACAGTCACTCATTCAGTCACACTCACCCGTACACTCACTCACACTCTCTCACCGTGTCTCTCTCTCTCACCGTGTCTCTCTCTCACCGTGTCTCTCTCTCACCGTGTCTCTCTCACCGTGTCTCTCTCTCTCACCGCGTCTCTCTCCGTGTCTCTCTCCCCGTGTCTCTCTCACCGTGTCTCTCTCTCTCACCGTGTCTCTCTCCGTGTCTCTCTCCCCGTGTCTCTCTCACCGTGTCTCTCCCTCTCACCGTGTCTCTCTCCCCGTGTCTCTCGCACCGTGTCTCTCTCTCTCCCCGTGTCTCTCTCACCGTGTCTCTCTCTCTCACCGTGTCTCTCTCACCGTGTCTCTCTCTCACCGTGTCTCTCACCGTGTCTCTCTCACCGTGTCTCTCTCACCGTGTCTCTCTCTCTCACCGTGTCTCTCTCACCGTGTCTCTCTCTCACCGTGTCTCTCACCGTGTCTCTCTCACCGTGTCTCTCTCACCGTGTCTCTCTCTCTCACCGTGTTTCTCTCTCTCACCGTGTCTCTCTCACCGTGTCTCTCTCTCTCACCGTGTCTCTCTCACCGTGTCTCTCTCTCTCACCGTGTCTCTCTCTCCCCGTGTCTCTCTCTCTCACCGTGTCTCTCTCACCGTGTCTCTCTCTCTCACCGTGTCTCTCTCTCACCGTGTCTCTCTCACCGTGTCTCTCTCTCCCCGTGTCTCTCTCTCTCCCCGTGTCTCTCTCTCTCACCGTGTCTCTCTCACCGTGTCTCTCTCACCGTGTTTCTCTCTCTCACCGTGTCTCTCTCACCGTGTCTCTCTCTCTCACCGTGTCTCTCTCACCGTGTCTCTCTCTCACCGTGTCTCTCACTCCCCGTGTCTCTCTCTCTCACAGTGTCTCTCTCTCCCCGTGTCTCTCTCACCGTGTCTCTCTCTCTCACCGTGTCTCTCTCACCGTGTCTGTCTCTCTCTCACCGTCTCTCTCTCCCCGTGTCTCTCTCACCGTGTCTCTCTCTCTCACCGTGTCTCTCTCCCCGTGTCTCTCTCACCGTGTCTCTCTCTCTCACCGTGTCTCTCTCTCCCCGTGTCTCTCTCTCTCCCCGTGTCTCTCTCTCTCCCCGTGTCTCTCTCTCTCCCCGTGTCTCTCTCTCTCACCGTGTCTCTCTCTCACCGTGTCTCTCCCCCCGTGTCTCTCTCTCACCGTGTCTCTCTCTCCCCGTGTCTCCCTCCCCGTGTCTCTCTCTCTCACCGTGTCTCTCTCTCTCACCGTGTCTCTCTCTCACCGTGTCTCTCTCCCCGTGTCTCTCTCTCTCACCGTGTCTCTCTCCCCGTCTCTCTCACCGTGTCTCCCTCCCCGTGTCTCTCTCCCTCCCCGTGTCTCTCTCCCTCCCCGTGTCTCTCTCCCTCCCCGTGTCTCTCCCTTCCCGTGTCTCTCTCCCTCCCCGTGTCTCTCTCTCTCTCCCCGTCTCTCTCACCGTGTCTCTCTCTCTCTCACCGTGTCTCTCTCTCTCACCGTGTCTCTCTCACCGTGTCTCCCTCCCCGTGTCTCTCTCCCCGTCTCTCTCTCTCTCACCGTGTCTCTCTCCCCGTGTCTCTCTCTCTCTCACCGTGTCTCTCTCCCCGTGTCTCTCTCTCTCTCACCGTGTCTCTCTCTCACCGTGTCTCTCTCCCCGTGTCTCTCTCTCTCTCACCGTGTCTCTCCCTCACCGTGTCTCTCTCCCCGTGTCTCTCTCCCCGTGTCTCTCTCCCTCACCGTGTCTCTCTCCCCGTGTCTCTCTCTCTCCCCGTGTCTCTCTCCCCGTGTCTCTCTCTCTCACCGTGTCTCTCTCACCGTGTCTCTCTCCCCGTGTGTCTCTCTCTCTCACCGTGTCTCTCTCTCCCCGTGTCTCTCTCTCTCACCGTGTCTCTCTCACCGTGTCTCTCTCCCCGTGTCTCTCTCTCTCTCACCGTGTCTCTCTCTCCCCGTGTCTCTCTCACCGTGTCTCTCTCTCTCACCGTGTCTCTCTCACCGTGTCTCTCTCCCCGTGTCTCTCTCTCTCTCTCACCGTGTCTCTCTCTCCCCGTGTCTCTCTCACCGTGTCTCTCTCTCTCACCGTGTCTCTCTCACCGTGTCTCTCTCCCCGTGTCTCTCTCTCTCTCACCGTGTCTCTCCCCGTGTCTCTCTCCCCGTGTCTCTCTCCCCGTGTCTCTCTCCCCGTGTCTCTCTCTCTCACCGTGTCTCTCTCCCCGTGTCTCTCTCTCTCACCGTGTCTCTCCCCGTGTCTCTCTCCCCGTGTCTCTCTCACCGTGTCTCTCTCCCCGTGTCTCTCTCTCTCACCGTGTCTCTCTCCCCGTGTCTCTCTCTCACCGTGTCTCTCCCCGTGTCTCTCTCTCCCCGTGTCTCTCACCGTGTCTCTCTCACCGTGTCTCTCTCTCACCGTGTCTCTCTCTCTCTCCCCGTGTCTCTCTCACCGTGTCTCTCTCTCTCTCACTGTGTCTCTCTCCCCGTGTCTCTCTCCCCGTGTCTCTCTCCCCGTGTCTCTCTCCCCGTGTCTCTGTCCAGGCGCTGGACGGACAGAACATCTACAATGCCTGCTGCACCCTCCGTGTCTCTCGCTCCCCGTGTCTCTCTCACCGTGTCTCTCTCCCCGTGTCTCCCTCCCCGTGTCTCTCTCTCCCCGTGTCTCTCTCCCCGTGTCTCTCTCTCCCCGTGTCTCTCTCCCCGTGTCTCTCTCTCACCGTGTCTCTCTCCCCGTGTCTCTCTCACCGTGTCTCTCTCCCCGTGTCTCTCTCTCACCGTCTCTCTCTCCCCGTGTCTCTCACCGTGTCTCTCTCTCTCACCGTGTCTCTCTCACCGTGTCTCTCTCCCCGTGTCTCTCTCTCTCTCTCACCGTGTCTCTCTCCCCGTGTCTCTCTCCGTGTCTCTGTCCAGGCGCTGGACGGACAGAACATCTACAATGCCTGCTGCACCCTCCGTGTCTCTCTCACCGTGTCTCTCTCCCCGTGTCTCTCTCCCCGTGTCTCTCCCCGTGTCTCTCTCCCCGTGTCTCTCTCCCCGTGTCTCTCACCGTGTCTCTCTCTCCCCGTGTCTCTCTCTCACCGTGTCTCTCTCACCGTGTCTCTCTCCCCGTGTCTCTCTCTCTCCCCGTGTCTCTCTCACCGTGTCTCTCTCTCTCACCGTGTCTCTCTCTCTCACCGTGTCTCTCTCTCTCACCGTGTCTCTCTCTCTCCCCGTGTCTCTCTCTCTCCCCGTGTCTCTCACCGTGTCTCACCGTGTCTCTCTCACCGTGTCTCTCTCTCTCCCCGTGTCTCTCTCTCCCCGTGTCTCTCTCCCCGTGTCTCTCCCCGTGTCTCTCTCTCACCGTGTCTCTCTCCCCGTGTCTCTGTCCAGGCGCTAGACGGACAGAACATCTACAATGCCTGCTGCACCCTCCGTGTCTCTCTCTCCCCGTGTCTCTCTCACCGTGTCTCTCTCCCCGTGTCTCTCTCTCTCTCTCCCCGTGTCTCTCTCACCGTGTCTCCCCGTGTCTCTCTCCCCGTGTCTCTCTCTCACCGTGTCTCTCTCCCCGTGTCTCTCTCACCGTGTCTCTCTCCCCGTGTCTCTCCCCGTGTCTCTCTCCCCGTGTCTCTCTCACCGTGTCTCTCTCTCCCCGTGTCTCTCCCCGTGTCTCTCCCCGTGTCTCTCTCCCCGTGTCTCTCACCGTGTCTCTCTCACCGTGTCTCTCTCACCGTGTCTCTCTCCCCGTGTCTCTCTCTCCGTGTCTCTCTCTCACCGTGTCTCTCTCCCCGTGTCTCTCTCTCCGTGTCTCTCTCTCACCGTGTCTCTCTCACCGTGTCTCTCTCTCACCGTGTCTCTCTCACCGTGTCTCTCTCTCCCCGTGTCTCTCCCCGTGTCTCTCTCCCCGTGTCTCTCTCACCGTGTCTCTCTCACCGTGTCTCTCTCTCCCCGTGTCTCTCCCCGTGTCTCTCTCCCCGTGTCTCTCTCCCCGTGTCTCTCTCCCCGTGTCTCTCTCCCCGTGTCTCTCTCCCCGTGTCTCTCTCCCCGTGTCTCTCTCACTGTGTCTCTCTCTCCGTGTCTCTCTCACCGTGTCTCTCTCACCGTGTCTCTCTCCCCGTGTCTCTGTCCAGGCGCTAGACGGACAGAACATCTACAATGCCTGCTGCACCCTCCGTGTCTCTCTCTCACCGTGTCTCTCTCACCGTGTCTCTCTCTCACCGTGTCTCTCTCCCCGTGTCTCTCTCCCCGTGTCTCTCTCCCCGTGTCTCTCTCTCCCCGTGTCTCTCTCTCACCGTGTCTCTCTCACCGTGTCTCTCTCCCCGTGTCTCTCTCTCACCGTGTCTCTCTCACCGTGTCTCTCTCTCACCGTGTCTCTCTCACCGTGTCTCTCTCCCCGTGTCTCTCTCTCACCGTGTCTCTCTCACCGTGTCTCTCTCTCACCGTGTCTCTCTCACCGTGTCTCTCTCACCGTGTCTCTCTCTCCGTGTCTCTGTCCAGGCGCTAGACGGACAGAACATCTACAATGCCTGCTGCACCCTCCGTGTCTCTCTCACCGTGTCTCTCTCTCACCGTGTCTCTCTCTCACCGTGTCTCTCTCACCGTGTCTCTCTCACCGTGTCTCCCTCCCCATGTCTCTCCCCGTCTCTCTCTCCCCGTGTCTCTCTCTCTCCCCGTGTCTCTCTCTCCCCGTGTCTCTCTCTCCCCGTGTCTCTCTCCCCGTGTCTCTCTCTCTCCCCGTGTCTCTCTCCCCGTGTCTCTCTCTCTCCCCGTGTCTCTCTCTCACCGTGTCTCTCTCCCCGTGTCTCTCACCGTGTCTCTCTCTCCCCGTGTCTCTCTCTCTCCCCGTGTCTCTCTCTCCCCGTGTCTCTCTCTCCCCGTGTCTCTCTCCCCGTGTCTCTCTCCCCGTGTCTCTCTCCCCGTGTCTCTGTCCAGGCGCTGGACGGACAGAACATCTACAATGCCTGCTGCACCCTCCGTGTCTCTCTCCCCGTGTCTCTCTCCCCGTGTCTCTCTCCCCGTGTCTCTCTCACCGTGTCTCTCTCCCCGTGTCTCTCTCCCCGTGTCTCTCCCCGTGTCTCTCTCCCCGTGTCTCTCACCGTGTCTCTCTCTCCCCGTGTCTCTCTCCCCGTGTCTCTCTCCCCGTGTCTCTCTCCCCGTGTCTCTCACCGTGTCTCTCTCACCGTGTCTCTCTCCCCGTGTCTCTCACCGTGTCTCTCTCTCACCGTGTCTCTCTCACCGTGTCTCTCTCACCGTGTCTCTCCCCGTGTCTCTCTCACCGTGTCTCTCCCCGTGTCTCTGTCCAGGCGCTGGACGGACAGAACATCTACAATGCCTGCTGCACCCTCCGTGTCTCTCTCCCCGTGTCTCTCTCCCCGTGTCTCTCTCTCACCGTGTCTCTCTCTCCCCGTGTCTCTCTCTCTCACCGTGTCTCTCTCTCTCCCCGTGTCTCTCTCTCTCCCCGTGTCTCTCTCCCCGTGTCTCTCACCGTGTCTCCCCGTGTCTCTCTCTCCCCGTGTCTCTCCCCGTGTCTCTCCCCGTGTCTCTCACCGTGTCTCTCACCGTGTCTCTCACCGTGTCTCACCGTGTCTCTCACCGTGTCTCACCGTGTCTCTCTCTCCCCGTGTCTCTCCCCGTGTCTCTCCCCGTGTCTCTCACCGTGTCTCTCACCGTGTCTCTCACCGTGTCTCACCGTGTCTCTCTCACCGTGTCTCACCGTGTCTCTCTCTCCCCGTGTCTCTGTCCAGGCGCTGGACGGACAGAACATCTACAATGCCTGCTGCACCCTCCGTGTCTCTCTCTTACCGTGTCTCTCTCTCACCGTGTCTCTCTCTCACCGTGTCTCTCTCACCGTGTCTCTCTCCCCGTGTCTCTCTCTCCCCGTGTCTCTCTCCCCGTGTCTCTCTCCCCGTGTCTCTCTCTCCGTGTCTCTCTCTCTCCCCGTGTCTCTCTCCCCGTGTCTCTCTCTCTCCCCGTGTTTCTCTCTCACCGTGTCTCTCTCTCTCCCCGTGTCTCTCTCTCACCGTGTCTCTCTCCCCGTGTCTCTCCCCGTGTCTCTCTCCCCGTGTCTCTGTCCAGGCGCTGGACGGACAGAACATCTACAATGCCTGCTGCACCCTCCGTGTCTCTCTCTCCCCGTGTCTCTCTCCCCGTGTCTCTCTCTCACCGTGTCTCTCTCACCGTGTCTCTCTCACCGTGTCTCTCTCTCCCCGTGTCTCTCTCTGCCCGTCTCTCTCTCCCCGTGTCTCTCTCTCCCCGTGTCTCTCTCTGCCCGTCTCTCTCTCCCCGTGTCTCTCTCTCACCGTGTCTCTCTCCCCGTGTCTCTCTCACCGTGTCTCTCTCCCCGGGTCTCTCTCCCCGTGTCTCTCTCCCCGTGTCTCTCTCCCCGTGTCTCTCTCTCTCCCCGTGTCTCTCTCCCCGTGTCTCTCTCTCCCCGTGTCTCTCTCTCACCGTGTCTCTCTCACCGTGTCTCTCTCCCCGTGTCTCTCTCCCCGTGTCTCTCTCCCCGTGTCTCTCTCCCCGTGTCTCTCTCTCACCGTGTCTCTCTCACCGTGTCTCTCTCACCGTGTCTCTCTCTCCCCGTGTCTCTCTCTGCCCGTCTCTCTCTCCCCGTGTCTCTCTCTCCCCGTGTCTCTCTCTGCCCGTCTCTCTCTCCCCGTGTCTCTCTCTCACCGTGTCTCTCTCCCCGTGTCTCTCTCACCGTGTCTCTCTCCCCGGGTCTCTCTCCCCGTGTCTCTCTCCCCGTGTCTCTCTCCCCGTGTCTCTCTCTCTCCCCGTGTCTCTCTCCCCGTGTCTCTCTCTCCCCGTGTCTCTCTCTCACCGTGTCTCTCTCACCGTGTCTCTCTCCCCGTGTCTCTCTCCCCGTGTCTCTCTCCCCGTGTCTCTCTCCCCGTGTCTCTCTCCCCGTGTCTCTCTCCCCGTGTCTCTCTCCCCGTGTCTCTCTCTCCGTGTCTCTGTCCAGGCGCTAGACGGACAGAACATCTACAATGCCTGCTGCACCCTCCGTGTCTCTCTCTCACCGTGTCTCTCTCACCGTGTCTCCCCGTGTCTCTCTCCCCGTGTCTCTCTCACCGTGTCTCTCTCCCCGTGTCTCCCTCCCCGTGTCTCTCTCTCCCCGTGTCTCTCACCGTGTCTCTCACCGTGTCTCTCACCGTCTCTCCCCGTGTCTCTCTCTCACCGTGTCTCTGTCCAGGCGCTGGACGGACAGAACATCTACAATGCCTGCTGCACCCTCCGCGTCTCTCTCTCACCGTGTCTCTCTCCCCGTGTCTCTCTCACCGTGTCTCTCTCACCGTGTCTCTCTCTCCCCGTGTCTCTCTCACCGTGTCTCTCTCCCCGTGTCTCTGTTCAGGCGCTGGACGGACAGAACATCTACAATGCCTGCTGCACCCTCCGCGTGGACTTCTCGAAGTTGACGTCGCTCAACGTGAAGTACAACAACGACAAGAGCCGGGACTACACCAGGCCCGACCTGCCCAGCGGGGACGGCCCCTCTGGGGGGGGCGGAGGAGGAGGCGGTGGAGTCGGGGGGGGCGGTAACCCCTACGACAACGCCATGGTGGCCGCCTTCGGTAAGGGGCACGCCGTCGACATCACCGTCACCGTCATCATCATCATCATCGTCACCATCATCGTCATCGTCTACATCACCGCCATCATCATCACCGTCATCATCACCGTCATCATCACCGTCATCATCATCATCGCCAGCATCATCATCACCATCATCACCGTCGTCATCATCACCGTCGTCATCGTCATCACCATCATCATCACTGTCATCATCGCCAGCATCATCACCGTCATCATCACCGTCATCATCATCGCCAGCATCATCATCACCATCATCACCGTCGTCATCATCACCGTCGTCATCACCATCATCATCACTGTCATCATCATCATCATCGCCAGCATCATCACCGTCATCATCACCGTCATCATCATCATCGCCAGCATCATCATCACCATCATCACCGTCGTCATCGTCATCACCATCATCATCACTGTCATCATCATCATCGCCAGCATCATCACCGTCATCATCACCGTCATCATCATCATCGCCAGCATCATCATCACCATCATCACCGTCGTCATCATCACCGTCATCATCATCATCATCGCCAGCATCATCACCGTCATCATCACCGTCATCATCATCATCGCCAGCATCATCATCACCATCATCACCGTCGTCATCATCACCGTCGTCATCACCATCATCATCACTGTCATCATCATCATCGCCAGCATCATCACCGTCATCACCGTCATCATCATCATCATCGCCAGCATCATCATCACCATCATCACCGTCGTCATCATCACCGTCGTCATCGTCATCACCATCATCATCACTGTCATCATCATCATCATCGCCAGCATCATCACCGTCATCATCACCGTCATCATCACCGTCATCATCATCATCGCCAGCATCATCATCACCATCATCACCGTCGTCATCATCACCGTCGTCATCACCATCATCATCATCACCAGCATCATCACCGTCATCATCACCGTCATCATCATCATCGCCAGCATCATCATCACCATCATCACCGTCGTCATCATCACCGTCGTCATCGTCATCACCATCATCATCACTGTCATCATCATCATCATCGCCAGCATCATCACCGTCATCATCACCATCATCATCATCATCGCCAGCATCATCACCGTCATCATCACCGTCATCATCATCATCGCCAGCATCATCATCACCATCATCACCGTCGTCATCATCACCGTCGTCATCGTCATCACCATCATCATCACTGTCATCATCATCATCATCATCGCCAGCATCATCACCGTCATCATCACCATCATCATCATCATCGCCAGCATCATCACCGTCATCATCACCGTCATCATCATCATCGCCAGCATCACCGTCATCATCACCGTCGTCATCGTCATCGCCATCATCATCACTGTCATCATCACCGTCATCATCACCGTCATCATCATCATCGCCAGCATCATCATCACCATCATCACCGTCGTCATCATCACCGTCGTCATCGTCATCACCATCATCATCACTGTCATCATCATCATCGCCAGCATCATCACCGTCATCATCACCGTCATCATCATCATCGCCAGCATCATCATCACCATCATCACCGTTGTCATCATCACCGTCGTCATCACCATCATCATCACTGTCATCATCATCATCGCCAGCATCATCACCGTCATCATCACCGTCATCATCATCGCCAGCATCATCATCACCATCATCACCGTCGTCATCATCACCGTCGTCATCACCATCATCATCACTGTCATCATCATCATCATCGCCAGCATCATCATCACCATCATCACCGTCGTCATCATCACCGTCGTCATCGTCATCACCATCATCATCACTGTCATCATCATCATCGCCAGCATCATCACCGTCATCATCACCATCATCATCATCGCCAGCATCATCATCACCATCATCACCGTCGTCATCATCACCGTCGTCATCACCATCATCATCACTGTCATCATCATCATCATCATCGCCAGCATCATCGCCGTCATCATCACCGTCATCATCATCGTCACCATCACCGTCATCATCATCATCACCGTCATCATCACCGTCATCATCACCGTCGTCATCATCGTCGTCATCATCACCGCCATCGTCCTCATCGTGTACATCACCATCATCGCCATCACCATCGTCGCCATCATCACCGTCATCATCATCACCTCGGGGGAGACAAAGACGGCCGTGCCGTGGGGCTGACCACCGCCACCTCCACCACCACCTCCACCACCACCACCATCACCACCACCACCACCATCACCACCACCACCATCACCACCACCACCACCATCACCACCACCACCATCACCACCACCATCACCACCACCACCATCACCACCACCATCACCACCACCATCACCACCACCACCATCACCACCACCATCACCACCACCACCACCATCACCACCACCACCATCACCACCATCACCAACACCTCCACCCCCACCACCACCACCACCATCACCACCATCACCACCACCACCATCACCACCACCACCATCACCACCACCACCATCACCACCACCACCATCACCACCTCCACCATCACCACCATCACCACCACCCCCACCACCACCACCACCACCTCCACCCCCACCACCACCACCACCACCTCCACCACCACCACCATCACCACCACCATCACCTCCACCACCACCACCACCACCTCCACCCCTACCACCACCACCACCACCTCCACCCCCACCACCACCACCACCACCTCCACCACCACCACCATCACCACCATCACCACCACCATCAACTCCACCATCACCACCACCACCCCCACCACCACCACCACCACCTCCACCCCCACCACCACCACCACCACCTCCACCACCACCACCATCACCACCACCACCATCACCACCACCATCACCACCACCTCCACCACCATCCCAGCAGTGATGGCAGCCTTCATGGGGAGCCGCTCCTCTCGCTCCCCCTACCGTTGTGTGATGGAGGCTGCCTGGGGGACCTTTGTCTGTAGGAGCCCCGGGGATCATTCAGTCTCCGTACGGAGCGGGGTTCCCGGCAGCCATCGGATTCCCCCAGACGCCCGGACAGCATTACCGCGAGTTACAGCATTACCGTGAGATACCATACACTATACACTACACTACTATACACTACACTATACATTATACACTATACACTACACTACTATACACTATACATTATACACTATACACTACACTACTATACACTATACATTATACACTATACACTACACTACTATACACTATACATTATACACTATACACTACACTACTATACACTATACATTATACACTATACACTACACTACTATACACTATACATTATACACTATACACTACACTACTATACACTATACACTACACTATACACTACTACTATACACTATACACTACACTATACACTACACTACTATACACTACACTACACTATACACTACACTACTATACACTATACATTATACACTATACACTACACTATACACTACACTATACACTACACTACTATACACTATACATTATACACTATACACTACACTATACACTACACTATACACTACACTACTATACACTACACTACTATACACTATACATTATACACTATACACTACACTACTATACACTATACACTACACTACTATACACTATACATTATACACTATACACTACACTATACACTACACTATACACTACACTACTATACACTATACACTACACTACTATACACTATACATTATACACTATACACTACACTACTATACACTATACATTATACACTATACACTACACTACTATACATTATACACTATACACTACACTACTATACACTACTACTATACACTACACACTACACTATACACTACACTACTATACACTATACATTATACACTATACACTACACTACTATACACTATACACTACACTATACACTACACTACTATACACTATACATTATACACTATACACTACACTACTATACACTATACACTACACTATACACTATACACTACATTACTATACACTATACATTATACACTATACACTACACTACTATACACTACACTACTATACACTACACTACTATACACTATACACTACACTATACACTACACTACTATACACTATACATTATACACTATACACTACACTACTATACACTATACACTACACTATACACTACACTACTATACACTATACATTATACACTATACACTACACTACTATACACTATACACTACACTATACACTACTACTATACACTATACATTATACACTATACACTACACTACTATACACTACACTACTATACACTATACACTACACTATACACTACTACTATACACTATACACTACACTATACACTACACTACTATACACTATACATTATACACTATACACTACACTACTATACACTATACACTACACTACTATACACTATACACTACACTATACA